>NC_088422.1:5439281-5441781 GCF_034236695.1 Oncorhynchus nerka | reverse complement strand
CATGAGTACTTAAGACACAGGAGTACTTAAGACACAGGAGTATTTAAGACACAGGAGTATTTAAGACACAGGAGTATTTAAGACACAGGAGTATTTAAGACACAGGAGTACATAAGACACAGGAGTACATAAGACACAGGAGTACATAAGACACAGGAGTACATAAGACACAGGAGTATTCAAGACACAGGAGTATTCAAGACACAGGAGTATTCAAGACACAGGAGTACATAAGACACAGGAGTACATAAGACACAGGAGTATTTAAGACACAGGAGTATTCAAGACACAGGAGTATTCAAGACACAGGAGTATTCAAGACACAGGAGTACATAAGACACAGGAGTACATAAGACACAGGAGTACATAAGACACAGGAGTACATAAGACACAGGAGTACTTAAGACACAGGAGTACTTAAGACACAGGAGTACTTAAGACACAGGAGTACTTAAGACACAGGAGTATTTAAGACACAGGAGTACATAAGATTCATAAATAACAAAGACACACTCACAAGTTAGTCTGTCTTATGATGCCACCAGACCTGTCTTGGCTGTAAAGTTACCCTGTCATCCGATGCCACCTGTCTTGGCTGTAAAGTCACCCCGTCATCCGATGCCATCTGTCTTGGCTGTAAAGTTACCCTGTCATCCGATGCCACCAGACCTGTCTTGGCTGTAAAGTTACCCTGTCATCCGATGCCACCTGTCTTGGCTGTAAAGTTACCCTGTCATCCGATGCCATCTGTCTTGGCTGTAAAGTTACCCTGTCATCCGATGCTATCTGTCTTGGCTGTAAAGTTACCCTGTCATCCGATGCCATCTTTCTTGGCTGTAAAGTTAGTCCGTCATCCGATGCCACCAGACCTGTCTTGGCTGTAAAGTTACCCTGTCATCCGATGCCACCTGTCTTGGCTGTAAAGTTACCCCGTCATCCGATGCCACCTGTCTTGGCTGTAAAGTTACCCTGTCATCCGATGCCATCTGTCTTGGCTGTAAAGTTACCCTGTCATCCGATGCCATCTGTCTTGGCTGTAAAGTTACCCTGTCATCCGATGCCACCAGACCTGTCTTGGCTGTAAAGTTACCCTGTCATCCGATGCCACCTGTCTTGGCTGTAAAGTTACCCTGTCATCCGATGCCACCTGTCTTGGCTGTAAAGTTAGTCCGTCATCCGATGCCACCTGTCTTGGCTGTAAAGTTAGTCCGTCATCCGATGCCACCAGACCTGTCTTGGCTGTAAAGTCACCCCGTCATCCGATGCCACCTGTCTTGGCTGTAAAGTTACCCTGTCATCCGATGCCACCAGACCTGTCTTGGCTGTAAAGTTACCCCGTCATCCGATGCCACCAGACCTGTCTTGGCTGTAAAGTTACCCCGTCATCAGATGCCACCAGACCTGTCTTGGCTGTAAAGTTACCCCGTCATCCGATGCCACCTGTCTTGGCTGTAAAGTTACCCTGTCATCCGATGCCACCAGACCTGTCTTGGCTGTGAAGTTGAAAAGAAGAGAATGCAGGGATGAGGGGGAAAAGAGAATAATAACTGTTTTCCTAAATGATTATGTTATCTTCTTGTTTCCCTAGGATCAGCGGTTACTGGGTATATTTGAGAGGGTATGTGGAGCAAGGCATTTTCTGGGCTAGAGGTTTCAGGGGGTTGGTTAGTGGGGAAAGTTTGCTCGAGCCACAAAGCATTTTTTAATATATTTTTTTGCCCGGGCCAAAAGAAAATAGCTATTGTTCAGCAGCTTGTCTGTGACCCTGCTTCTCCTTAGGCTGCACTATGTAGGGAATAGGGTGCCATTGGGTCCTGGTCTATAGTAGAGCACTATGTAGGGAATAGGGTGCCATTGGGTCCTGGTCTATAGTAGTGCACTATGTAGGGAATAGGGTGCCATTGGGTCCTGGTCTATAGTAGTGCACTATGTAGGGAATAGGGTGCCATTGGGTCCTGGTCTATAGTAGAGCACTATGTAGGGAATAGGGTGCCATTTGGAACATTGCCTTGGTTTGCTGTTTTCAGGGTTTACTTTGAGGGATGACTTCCTATGAAATGCTTGTACTTCTCTTGTTATTCTCTCCTTTAAATGGATGTAAAAATGGAACCCCAAACTGCACCACAGCACATTTAGTTCCGCGGCTACTGCTGTTGCCGTTGATTTAAAAATATAAACTTGATGATGAATTATAGCTGTGTAAGAACCAAAGAGAGGGTGATAACTTTAGCTGATACTGCTAACCCAGATCAACGTGTCCCTGTTTCATTAACTTAGCTAAGCCATCTCTTTTTGTCTCTTTCTCATAATGGACCTGTAGCTCTGCGTTAAGATGGATGGTTTTTTCACCATTGGGGACGGGACTGGAACACTGGGTACTTCCTGTAGCCTTGGCAGGCAAACTCTGTTCCCTTCCAACACCTATTCACAGGTTTACAGTGGTTACGTGCCTGGCTCCCAACGTTCTGTCCCCAATGTTCCACTTCCGTCCCCAATGTTC
>NC_088422.1:5421781-5436781 GCF_034236695.1 Oncorhynchus nerka | reverse complement strand
TGTTCCCTTCTCAGATACCAGAGTTGAGGGTGGCGGAGGCATAGAAGAAGGCTTAGCCTCCCCCTGTTCAACAGTACACATTAGCTCCCGCTGTGTGGAAATGTCAGCCCGGTATCTCCAGGAATAGTTTCTAATTATAGCCAGACAGGCCCTCTTCCCTTAACCCCCATGTCTGTGGAGGACAGAAGACTCACCAGATGGCAGGATACTTTGAAGTGCCCCCCGACCCGAGACCGTCTCTCTGGTGTCTTGCTCGACCACTAGCCTGATCCCAGATCTGTTTGTGCTGTCTTGCCAATTCCTATCATCATTGTCGTGACCAGAGCAAGAGAACAGCATCAGATCTGGGATCAGGTTAGTCTTGCATTGTCCAACTGCACTTAGAAGCTGCTCATCTGTAGTTGTTTACAAATGCTGTTTTGAATGAAAAGGAAATTGTACCTACACCTTGAAGAATGGAGAGACAGATGAGTTGAATTTCTGGGTGGACAACAACACACATACAGTTTGAAGGAAAGTTATTTTTTTGAGAAAAGTGCTGCTTTCCCACGCTGGTCTGGCCCGCTGCTGAACTGAACTTGAGACTTGTTTGCAGAACCTTCTGTAGTTTCCCTTGGCTTGAATTGGCAGACAGGAGGTGGAGGGAGACGGGATGTGGTCACAGAAAGCCTCCTTCTCTTTTCTTGAACCTCATACCAGCGGGATGGAAAGGGGCCGTGACCGGGAATTGTCTCTCCACACACCACTCCCTTCATTCCTCCTTCCAGCTATATAGTTACTATATTTAATGCACAACATGCCCGTGAACTCAATGAAACTGACTTCCTGTCTTCCTCCCTACATCCCTCCCTCCATCCCTCTTCCTCTTTTTCCATCCCTCTTCCTCACCCTCTGTCTCTCTTCCTCATCCTCCGTCCCTCTTCCTCACCCTCCATCCCTCTCCTCTCCCTCCTTACATCCCTCCCTCCATCCCTCTTCCTCTTTTTCCATCCCTCTTCCTCACCCTCCGTCCCTCTTCCTCACCCTCCGTCCCTCTTCCTCACCCTCCATCCCTTCCTCCCTCTCTCCATCCCTCTTCCTCTTTTTCCATCCCTCTTCCTCACCCTCCGTCCCTCTTCCTCACCCTCCGTCCCTCTTCCTCACCCTCCGTCCCTCTTCCTCACCCTCCGTCCCTTCCTCCCTCTCTCCATCCCTCTTCCTCTTTTTCCATCCCTCTTCCTCACCCTCTGTCCCTCTTCCTCACCCTCACCCTCTGTCCCTCTTCCTCACCCTCCCCCTCTTCCTCTCCCTCCCTCCATCTCTCTCCCTCATCCCTCTCCTCTCCCTCCATCCCTTCTTCCCTCTTCCTCTCCCTGCATCCCTCTCCCTCCATCCCTCTCCTCTCCCTCCCTCCATCCCTTCCTCCCTCCCCTCCATCCCTCTCCTCTCCCTCCCTCCATCCCTTCCTCCCTCCCTCCATCCCTCTCCTCTCCCTCCCTCCCTCCATCCCTCTCCTCTCTCCCCTCCCTCCCCCTCCCTCCCTCCCTCCCTCCCTCCCTCCCTCCCTCCCTCTCCTCTCCCTCCATCTCTTCATCCCTCTTCCTCTCCCTCCATCCCTCTCCTCTCCCTCATCTCCCTCCCTCCATCTCTCCTCTCCCTCCATCCCTTCCTCCCTCTTCCTCTCCCTCCATCCCTCTCCTCTCCCTTCCTCCCTCTCCCTCATCCTTCTCCCTCTTCCTCTCCCTCCCTCCATCCCTCTCTCTCCCTCCATCTCTCTCCCGCCATCCTTCTCCCTCTATCTCTCTCCCTCCATCCCTCCCTCCAGCTGTACAGGAAGGTGGTTCACCAGATGATTCAGGTCCTAATCAGGAAGCTGACTACTCTGAGCCAGTACGAGGAAGCCCTGGTCAAGATCAATGCTACGGCTACAGACAGACTGACCGTGCTCAAGGCCAAGCCTCAGGCCATCCAGAGGGACATGCTGTCCATCTGCAATGACCCCTTCACCATGGCCCAGCAACTCACTCACATAGAACTGGTGAGAGACAGACAGACAGACAGACAGACAGACAGACAGACAGACAGACAGACAGACAGACACAGCAACTCACTCACACAGAACTGTTGAGAGACAGACAGACAGACAGACACAGCAACTCACTCACATAGAACTGTTGAGAGACAGACAGACAGACAGACAGACAGACAGACAGACAGACAGACAGACAGACAGACAGACAGACAGACAGACAGACAGACAGACAGACACAGCAACTCACTCACACAGAACTGTTGAGAGACAGACAGACAGACAGACACAGCAACTCACTCACATAGAACTGTTGAGAGACAGACAGACAGACAGACAGACAGACAGACAGACAGACAGACAGACAGACAGACAGACAGACAGACAGACACAGAGACACGGCAACTCACTCACACACTACATGACCAAAGGTATGTGGACACGTGACCTGGTGAGAGATACTGTTCATATTGCTACTTGTCATCAGCTATGTTTTAGCCTTCCGTTTGTTGTCCGTACATTAAAACAGTTGTGCTTTTCTCTGCTGTAGCCTGCATCATAACAGCTCAATATTTACAAGGGGGGATGTAAACGTTTATTAACGTCATCAACCTGACTGAACGCTTTCAAAGAAAGATGGAATTTATTGAGTTGCTTTTCCCCTTTTCAGGAGAGACTGAGCAACATCGAACCAGAGGAATTTATCCAGGCTTTTGAGAAGAAAGACCTTCTGGACAATGATAAGGTAATGAGTCTGCATGTTTATCTACAATCGGTCACTGGTATGTTATGGAACAGGCTACAGTTGGCTAGAACCCTGTGGTGTGATAAGGCAGATAGAACCCTGTGGTGTGAAATTGGCAGATAGAACCCTGTGGTGTGATGAGGCAGATAGAACCATGTGGTGTGATGATGCAGATAGAACCCTGTGGTGTGATGATGCAGGTAGAACCCTGTGGTGTGATAATGCAGACTGAACCCCGTGGCGCGCTAATGCAGATAGAACCCCGTGGCGCGCTAATGCAGATAGAACCCCATGGTGTGATAATGCAGGTGGAACCCTGCCTTATATTGCTAAATCAGAAGAGCAGTGATTTGGCTCTATCTAGAGTCTAGAGCCACCAGTTTCCTTTCCAAACAGTCACTCATTATGGACTCTACTGAAACTGACCCCATGGTGGGTCAATGCGAGGACACCATTTTGTGTCAGTAAGGTAGACGGTGTATCCCGGGGCGGCAGGGTAGCCTAGTGGTTAGAGTTGGACTAGCAGCCGAAAGGTTGCAAGTTCAAATCCCCGAGCTGACAAGGTACAAATCTGTCGTTCTGCCCCTGAACAGGCAGTTAACCCACTGTTCCTAGGCCGTCATTGAAAATAAGAATTTGTTCTTAATTGACTTGCCTGGTTAAATAAAGGTTAAATAAATAAATAAATCCCCAGTAGTAGTAGACCAAATATCTGCTGTCCCTCTCTTCCTGTTCCGTTAAACATCCCTCTGTCTGTCTTCAATGTATCGCTATGCAACCACTCGGCCACAAAACAGCCACCACGAGGGTTTTGTTTTGGGTTTGTGTGCGCGCGTGCAGCGTTCGGCTGCTAGGCAACAGGGGTGTTTTGTGGGGCTATTTTGGCGTCCTTCTTTTTTTGTGTGTGCCTTCGGGCTACCCATCTATATCCACTTCCAAAGGGGTGTGGGTCTGTGTGTTGACCACTTTTGGCCATTGTGTGAGGGAGAGAGGAGAAATGCGTAAAGCTAAAGGAATGTAAGGTATTTATAATCATTCAGCTCCGCTAAATAATGTGAATAGCTAGCTAACACCCTGATGGTGTGACTCATAGTGCCAAAGTCTGCAATAGTCTAATTACAAAGACAACTATAAAGCCTATACACCCATCTGGGGAGCTAGGTTCACATTTTTAAATATATAGAATATAAATAACGGCTGTTTGACGGCTGTTTGTCAAACTGTATTACTAATTTTGTAATTGACAAAATACCCAATTAGCAATGAGCTAAGTAATGGTAATGAAATGCTATGCTACTGGTGCTAATGAAATGCTATGCTACTGGTGCTAATTAAATGGTATCTATACTATGCTAATTAAATGCTTTGCTACTGGTGCAAATGAAATGCTATGCGACTGGTGCTAATTAAATGGTATCTATACAAATCAAATCAAATGTATTTATATAGCCCTTCGTACATCGGCTGATATCTCAAAGTGCTGTACAGAAACCCAGCCTAAAACCCCAAACAGCAAGCAATGCAGGTGTAAAAGCACGGTGGCTAGGGAAAACTCCCTAGAAAGGCCAAAACCTAGGAAGAAACCTAGAGAGGAACCAGGCTATGTGGGGTGGCCAGTCCTCTTCTGGCTGTGCCGGGTAGAGATTATAACAGAACATGGCCAAGATGTTCAAATGTTCATAAATGACCAGCATGGTCGAATAATAATAAGGCAGAACAGTTGAAACTGGAGCAGCAGCACAGTCAGGTGGACTGGGGACAGCAAGGAGTCATCATGTCAGGTAGTCCTGGGGCACGATCCTAGGGCTCAGGTCCTCCGAGGGAGAGAAAGAAAGAGAGAATTAGAGAGAGCATATGTGGGGTGGCCAGTCCTCTTCTGGCTGTGCCGGGTGGAGATTATAACAGAACATGGCCAAGATGTTCAAATGTTCATAAATGACCAGCATGGTCGAATAATAGTAAGGCAGAACAGTTGAAACTGGAGCAGCAGCATGGCCAGGTGGACTGGGGACAGCAAGGAGTCATCATGTCAGGTAGTCCTGGGACATGGTCCTAGGGCCCAGGCCAGTTGAATACTATGCTAATTAAATGCTTTGCTACTGGTGCTAATTCAATGCTATGCTACTGGTGCTAATTAAATGGTATCTATACTATGCTAATTCAATGCTATGCTACTGGTGCTAATTAAATGGTATCTATACTATGCTAATTAAATGCTATGCTACTGATGCTAATTAAATGGTATCTATACTATGCTAATTAAATGTTTTGCTACTGGTGCTAATGAAATGCTATGCTACTGGTGCTAATGAAATGGTATCTATACTATGCTAATTAAATGTTTTGCTACTGGTGCTAATGAAATGCTATGCTACTGGTGCTAATTAAATGGTATCTATGCTAATTAAATGCTATGCTACTGGTGCTAATTAAATGGTATCTATACTATGCTAATTAAATGTTTTGCTACTGGTGCTAATTAAATGCTATGCTACTGGTGCTAATTAAATGGTATCTATACTATGCTAATTAAATGGTATGTCTTTTTTGCTACAGAGCTGTTTCAGCGACCAGAAGAAGGCTAGTAGCCTGGAGGCATATGTACAGTGGTTCAACAGACTCAGCTTCCTGGTGGCCACAGAGATCTGCATGGTGAGTGGTTGGGTAGATCGGAGTGGTTGGGTAGATCGGAGTGGTTGGGTAGATCTGAGTGGTTAGGTAGATCGGAGTGGTTAGGTAGATCGGAGTGGTTGGGTAGATCGGAGTGGTTGGGTAGATCGGAGTGGTTGGGTAGATCGGAGTGGTTGGGTAGATCGGAGTGGTTGGGTAGATCTGAGTGGTTGGGTAGATCTGAGTGGTTGGGTAGATCGGAGTGGTTGGGTAGATCGGAGTGGTTGGGTAGATCGGAGTGGTTGGGTAGATCTGAGTGGTTGGGTAGATCTGAGTGGTTGGGTAGATCGGAGTGGTTGGGTAGATCGGAGTGGTTGGGTAGATCGGAGTGGTTGGGTAAATCGGAGTGGTTGGGTAGATCGGAGTGGTTGGGTAGATCTGAGGGGTTGGGTAGATCTGAGGGGTTGGGTAGATCTGAGTGGTGAGTGGTTGGGTAGATCTGAGGGGTTGGGTAGATCGGAGTGGTTGGGTAGATCGGAGTGGTTGGGTAGATCGGAGTGGTTGGGTAGATCGGAGGGGTTGGGTAGATCGGAGGGGTTGGGTAGATCGGAGGGGTTGGGTAGATCTGAGGGGTTGGGTAGATCTGAGGGGTTGGGTAGATCTGAGGGGTTGGGTAGATCTGAGGGGTTGGGTAGATCTGAGGGGTTGGGTAGATCTGAGTGGTGAGGGGATGGGTAGTCCTGAGTGGTGAGGGGATGGGTAGTCATGAGGGGTTGGGTAGATCTGAGTGGTTGGGTAGATATGAGGGGTTGGGTAGATCTGAGTGGTGAGGGGTTGGGTAGATCTGAGTGGTGAGGGGTTGGGTAGATCTGAGTGGTGAGGGGTTGGGTAGATCTGAGGGGTGAGGGGTTGGGTAGATCTGAGGGGTGAGGGGTTGGGTAGATCTGAGTGGTGAGGGGTTGGGTAGATCTGAGTGGTGAGGGGTTGGGTAGATCTGAGGGGTTGGGTAGATCTGAGTGGTGAGGGGTTGGGTAGATCTGAGTGGTGAGGAGTTGGGTAGATCTGAGTGGTGAGGAGTTGGGTAGATCTGAGTGGTGAGTGGTTGGGTAGATCTGAGTGGTGAGGGGTTGGGTAGATCTGAGGGGTTGGGTAGATCTGAGGGGTTGGGTAGATCTGAGGGGTTGGGTAGATCTGAGGGGTTGGGTAGATCTGAGGGGTTGGGTAGATCTGAGTGGTGAGTGGTTGGGTAGATCTGAGGGGTTGGGTAGATCTGAGTGGTGAGGGGTTGGGTAGATCTGAGGGGTTGGGTAGATCTGAGGGTGAGGGGTTGGGTAGATCTGAGTGGTGAGGGGTTGGGTAGATCTGAGTGGTGAGGGGTTGGGTAGATCTGAGTGGTGAGGGGTTGGGTAGATCTGAGGGGTTAGGTAGATCTGAGGGGTTAGGTAGATCTGAGGGGTTGGGTAGATCTGAGGGGTTGGGTAGATCTGAGTGGTGAGTGGTTGGGTAGATCTGAGGGGTTGGGTAGATCGGAGTGGTTGGGTAGATCGGAGTGGTTGGGTAGATCGGAGGGGTTGGGTAGATCTGAGGGGTTGGGTAGATCTGAGGGGTTGGGTAGATCTGAGGGGTTGGGTAGATCTGAGGGGTTGGGTAGATCTGAGGGGTTGGGTAGATCTGAGGGGTTGGGTAGATCTGAGTGGTGAGGGGTTGGGTAGATCTGAGGGGTTGGGTAGATCTGAGTGGTGAGGGGATGGGTAGTCATGAGGGGTTGGGTAGATCTGAGTGGTTGGGTAGATATGAGGGGTTGGGTAGATCTGAGTGGTGAGGGGTTGGGTAGATCTGAGTGGTGAGGGGTTGGGTAGATCTGAGTGGTGAGGGGTTGGGTAGATCTGAGGGTGAGGGGTTGGGTAGATCTGAGGGGTGAGGGGTTGGGTAGATCTGAGTGGTGAGGGGTTGGGTAGATCTGAGTGGTGAGGGGTTGGGTAGATCTGAGGGGTTGGGTAGATCTGAGTGGTGAGGAGTTGGGTAGATCTGAGTGGTGAGTGGTTGGGTAGATCTGAGTGGTGAGGGGTTGGGTAGATCTGAGGGGTTGGGTAGATCTGAGGGGTTGGGTAGATCTGAGGGGTTGGGTAGATCTGAGGGGTTGGGTAGATCTGAGTGGTGAGTGGTTGGGTAGATCTGAGGGGTTGGGTAGATCTGAGTGGTGAGGGGTTGGGTAGATCTGAGGGTTGGGTAGATCTGAGGGGTGAGGGGTTGGGTAGATCTGAGTGGTGAGGGGTTGGGTAGATCTGAGTGGTGAGGGGTTGGGTAGATCTGAGTGGTGAGGGGTTGGGTAGATCTGAGTGGTGAGGGGTTGGGTAGATCTGAGGGGTTGGGTAGATCTGAGGGGTGAGGGGTTGGGTAGATCTGAGGGGTGAGGGGTTGGGTAGATCTGAGTGGTGAGGGGTTGGGTAGATCTGAGGGGTTGGGTAGATCTGAGTGGTGAGGGGTTGGGTAGATCTGAGGGGTTGGGTAGATCTGAGGGGTTGGGTAGATCTGAGTGGTGAGGGGTTGGGTAGATCTGAGTGGTGAGGGGTTGGGTAGATCTGAGTGGTGAGGGGTTGGGTAGATCTGAGGGGTTGGGTAGATCTGAGTGGTGAGGGGTTGGGTAGATCTGAGGGGTTGGGTAGATCTGAGGGGTTGGGTAGATCTGAGGGGTTGGGTAGATCTCTGGGGTGAGGGGTTGGGTAGATCTCTGGGGTGAGGGGTTGGGTAGATCTGAGGGGTTGGGTAGATCTGAGGGGTGAGGGGTTGGGTAGATCTGAGGGGTTGGGTAGATCTGAGTGGTGAGGGGTTGGGTAGATCTGAGGGGTTGGGTAGATCTGAGTGGTGAGGGGTTGGGTAGATCTGAGGGGTTGGGTAGATCTGAGGGGTTGGGTAGATCTCTGGGGTGAGGGGTTGGGTAGATCTCTGGGGTGAGGGGTTGGGTAGATCTCTGGGGTGAGGGGTTGGGTAGATCTGAGGGGTTGGGTAGATCTGAGGGGTGAGGGGTTGGGTAGATCTGAGGGGTTGGGTAGATCTGAGTGGTGAGGGGTTGGGTAGATCTGGGTTAGGTAGATCTGAGGGGTTGGGTAGATCTGAGGGGTTGGGTAGATCTGAGGGGTTGGGTAGATCTGAGGGGTGAGGGGTTGGGTAGATCTGAGGGGTGAGGGGTTGGGTAGATCTGAGTGGTTGGGTAGATCTGAGTGGTTGGGTAGATCTGAGGGGTTGGGTAGATCTGAGGGGTGAGGGGTTGGGTAGATCTGAGGGGTGAGGGGTTGGGTAGATCTGAGTGGTTGGGTAGATCTGAGTGGTTGGGTAGATCTGAGGGGTTGGGTAGATCTCTGGGGTGAGGGGTTGGGTAGATGTGAGGGGTTGGGTAGATGTGAGGGGTTGGGTAGATCTGAGGGGTTGGGTAGATCTGAGGGGTGAGGGGTTGGGTAGATCTGAGGGGTTGGGTAGATTTTTCGCTGTTGTTGACTTGTTTTTTCGCTGTTGTCTTGTTGATGTTGTTGATGTTGTTGACAGCCCGTAAAGAAGAAGCAGCGCGCGCGAGTCATGGAGTTCTTCATCGACGTGGCGCGGGAATGCTTCAACATCGGCAACTTCAACTCCCTCATGGCCATTATCTGTAAGTGTTGTTGTTGTTGTTGTTGTTGTGCTTTTGCACCCCGACCTTGTGACAACTCACTCACCGGCTCACTTGCTCTAAACACAAAAGGCTTTTTGTCGACAGTCAGGAAATCCGATTAGTAAATGCTATCTGTATTTCAGCGAGACTTTGTACCTTCCTAAACCCTATAACAGCCTTAACCCAAAACCAAAATCACACTGTTTTATTTATTCACTTTAAATAGTCTTTCAAATATTGCTTATTTACTTTTATAGGAATACTTCCCCCCCAAAAAGTAACACATTCGGCCATAGAAATTGTCCTTGACCTGAACAGAAAGTGTAACTTCAGGCTTCAATTGATAATCTTGAGCAGATTGGCTCTAATGCGTCCCGATCTATCTTCGACTCCAGCTTGTGACCTTCCCCAGGGTCCAGGCACAAAAGTCTGGGTTGGTTTGGGGTCCTTGCCCCAGGCTTTTGGCGGCCAGAGCCAGCCGACGGGGTACAAGGGGGGTCCTGAGTGGCCAGGGAAGAAGGCAGCTGGTCAGGCCTTGAGGTTCGGGAGGAGGGGGTGGATGATGAGAGGAGGGGCAGCTGAGAAGTCCTACACAAACACCCATATAGACAGATGGTCAGCACTGACCAGAGAGGGAAGGATGGAGGGAGAGAGGGTATTGGCAGGAGAGGGAAGGAGGGAGGGAGAGAGGGTATTGGCAGGAGAGGGAAGGCAAAAGGGGATGGTTGGAGGGAGGAACGGCTGGGTGGAGGGAGCGTGGAGGCCCAAGGAGTACCAGCTGTCCCAAGCCCCTCTCTCCCCGGAGATGAAGCCACAAGCAGAGCCCCTGAGTCTCCAGGGACCCATAGGGAGATATTACAGGGTCAGAGGGTTATAAAAAGGAAAGACAAACAGGACCCTGGGAAAATATGTCCTCCTGAATACATATGCACTCACACACACCTGATTTACCATATGGGAAGCAGAGTGATTGCCATATGGGAAGCAGAGTGATTACCATATGGGAAGCATAGTGTTGGAAGGGAAGCAGAGTGATTACCATATGGGAAGCAGAGTGATTACCATATGGGAAGCAGAGTGGTTACCATATGGGAAGCAGAGTGGTTACCATATGGGAAGCAGAGTGATTACCATATGGGAAGCAGAGTGATTACCATATGGGAAGCAGAGTGATTACCATATGGGAAGCAGAGTGATTACCATATGGGAAGCAGAGTGATTACCATATGGGAAGCAGAGTGATTACCATATGGGAAGCAGAGTGATTACCATATGGGAAGCAGAGTGATTACCATATGGGAAGCAGAGTGATTACCATATGGGAAGCAGAGTGATTACCATATGGGAAGCAGAGTGATTATCATATGGGAAGCATAGTGTTGGAAGGGGAAGCAGAGCGATTACCATATGTGAAGCAGAGTGATTACCATATGGGAAGCAGAGTGTTGGAAGGGGAAGCAGAGTGATTACCATATGGGAAGCAGAGTGATTACCATATGGGAAGCAGAGTGATTACCATATGGGAAGCAGAGTGTTGGAAGGGGAAGCAGAGCGATTACCATATGGGAAGCAGAGTGATTAGAGAGAGAGGTTAGAGGTGGAGAGAGAGAGAGAGAGAGGTTAGAAGTGGAGAGAGAGGTTAGAGGAAGGAGGAAGGGAGGGAGGGAGGGAGGGGGATGGAGAGGGGAGGGGGATGGAGGAGGGAGGGGGATGGAGGGAGGGAGGGGGATGGAGGGAGGGAGGGACTCCAGCTCAACAATGGGTACAAGGAGGGGGGTCTGTGTCAATTGAATTAAAGCTGTGTGTGCAGCACATTTCTCACCCTTCTCTCTTGTCTTGCTCTCTGCAGCTGGGATGAACATGAGTCCTGTGTCTCGACTGAAGAAGACTTGGAGCAAAGTCAAGACGGACAAGTTTGACATCTTGGAGGTAATTGCTTGTTCACCTGCTGCACTGAGGGTCATACAATCTAGCTTCAAACGCCAGCTAGTTGCCTAGCAGCTTCAAACGCCAGCTAGTTGCCTAGCAGCTTCAAACGCCAGCTAGTTGCCTAGCGAACCTTCCCATGTTACACTGTAAGCCTCGTGGTGTTTGAAGTGGTATTGCCACAGGGATACTCTACCTTCAGAAGTGTTGAAATGGGGATGGGTAGCCCCAGACGGCGAGCTCTACCTGGGGTTCAGATCAGATC
This sequence comes from Oncorhynchus nerka, assembly GCF_034236695.1. Taxonomy (NCBI): domain Eukaryota; kingdom Metazoa; phylum Chordata; class Actinopteri; order Salmoniformes; family Salmonidae; genus Oncorhynchus; species Oncorhynchus nerka. The sequence goes on along the minus strand of NC_088422.1, from coordinate 5,425,581 downwards.
CCTGGGGGTCCGTGGAGGAGCCAGGTATGGACCTTCAAGTCAGGAGATGTAAAGTAGCAGATTAAAGGGATACACCAGGTTGGGCCCCAGTGGACCCCAGGAACAGGTTTCTCTCTCGCACACCTCCCTCATTACTCTACTACCCTCTCTCTCACCTCTCTCTTTCCCTGTAGCTCTCTCTCTCTTTCTTCCCCTGTCTCTCTCTCTCTCTCTCTTCTCTCTCTCTCTCTCTCTCTCTCATGCTCTCTTCCCCTGTCTCTCTTTCTCTCTCTCTCTCGCTCTCTCTCTCTCTCGCTCTCTCATGCTCTCTTCCCTTGTCTCTCTCTCTCTCTCTCTCTCATGCTCTCTTCCCTTGTCTCTCTCTCTCTCTCTCTCTTCCCTCTCTCTCTCTCTCTCTCTCTCTTCCCCTCTCTCTCTCTCTCTCTCTCTCTCTTCCCCTGTCTCTCTCTCTCTCTCTCTTCCCCTGTCTCGCTCTCTCTATCTCTCTCTCTCTCTCTCATGCTCTCTTCCCTTGTCTCTCTCTCTCTCTCTCGCTCTCTTCCCCTGTCTCTCTTCCCCTGACTCTCTATCTCTCTCTCTCTCTCTCATGCTCTCTTCCCTTGTCTCTCTCTCTCTCTCTCTCTCGCTCTCTTCCCCTGACTCTCTCTCTCTCTCTCTCTCTCTCTCTCTCTCTCTCTCTCTCTCTCTCTCTCTCTCTCTCTCTCGCTCTCTTCCCCTGTCTCCCGCTCTCTCTCGCTCTCTCTCTCTCTCTCTCTCGCTCTCTTCCCCTGTCTCTCTCTCTCTTCCCCTGTCTCTCTCGCTCTCTTCCCCTGTCTCTCTCTGTCTTTGTCTGAGTGTTGATAGCTGTGGCGTTCGGTTATTGTCCTCCCTGTGTTGATAGAGGTCAGAGGTCAGAGGGTTGATAGCTGTGATGTTGGGTTATAGTCCTCCGTTGTTTTGAGAGGTCAGAGTGTTGGCGGGCTGGTTTGATGTCTCCATCTGTCTTGCAGTTTATGTGCGTCCAGTTGATTTGGCAGGGACGGTTTATGTGGGACTGTGAGTGATTGATAGTCATTGAGATGCCTTCTCCCACAAGCATTCAACCTTTTTGGGGGAAGGGAACTCCAAGCCTGGCCGATTACTTACTAACAACCATATTGTACCATACGGTGCCTTTGGAAAGTATTCAGACACCTTGACTTTTTCCACATTTTGTTAAGTTACAGCCTTATTCTAAAATGGATGTAAATTGCCCCCCCCCCCCTCTTTTTTTCAACATGTTTGCAAATGTTTATATTTTTTGTTGTTGAAATATTACATTTCCATAAGTATTCAGACCCTTTACTCAGTACTTTGTTAAAGCAATTTTGGCAGCGATTACAGCCTCGAGTCTTCTTGGGTAATGACGCTACAAGCTTGGCACATCTGTATTTGGGGAGTTTCTCTCATTCTTCTCTGCAGATCCTCTCAAGCTCTGTCAGGTTGGATGGGGAGCGTCGCTGCACAGCTATTTTCTGGTCTCTCCAGAGACGTTCGATCAGGTTCAAGTCTGGGCTCTGGCTGGGCCACTCAAAGACATTCACTTTGCTCAGTTCATCTTTCCCTCGATCCTGACTAGTCTCCCAGTCCCTGTCGCTGAAAAACATCCCCACAGCATGACGCTGCCACCACCATGCTTCACCGTAGGGATGGTGCCAGGTTTCCAGACGTGACGCTGGGCATTCAGGACAAATAGTTCAGTCTTGGATTCATCAGACCAGAGAATCTTGTTTCTCATGGTCTGAGAGTCTTTAGGTGCCTTTAGGCAAACTCCAAGTGGGCTGTCATGTGCCTTTTACTGAGGAGTGGCTTCCGTCTGGCCACTCTACCATTAAGGCCTGATTGGTGGAGTGCTGCAGAGATGGTTGTCCTTCTGGAAGGTTCTCCCATCTCCACAGAGGAACTCTAGAGCTCTGTCAGAGTGACCATCGGTTTCATGGTCACCTCCCTGACCAAGGCCCTTCTCTCCTGATTGCTCAGTTTGTCCGGGAGGCCAGCTCTAGGAAGAGTCTTGGTCTTTTCAAACTTCTTCCATTTAAGAATGATGGAGTCCACTGTGTTCTTGGGGACATTTAATGCTGCAGAAATGTTTTGGTACCATTCCCCAGATCTGTTGGGGAAGCACCTGACCTTAATTTCGTGTCTGAAAACTTATGTAAAAAAAAAAGGTATTGCTTTTTATTATATTTTAATGTATAAAAATGTCTTAAAACCATTTTTTTTAAGCTTTGTCGTTATGTGTAGATAGCTGAGGATTTACAAAAAAAAATCAATTTTAGAATAAGTCTGTAAACGTAACAAAATGTGGAAAAAGTCCAGGGGTCTGAATACTTTCCCGAAGGCGCCGTATGTTTAGACATTTTAGCGAACAGTATTGCAGTCAATTGTTATCCCGTTCAGACTAAAGCATACGATGCAATCTCACTCTCTAACGACGAAGAATAAGACGTTTCTAAACTACATTATTTTTGAACGAAGATCTGACTTTATGCTCTGCTGACACTGTGATACTGATCTCCCCCTGTCTCTTCCTCCCTCAGCACCAAATGGACCCTTCCGGTAACTTCTACAATTACAGAACGGCGTTGAGAGGAGCGACACAGAGGTCTAGAACAGCCAACAGCACTAGAGAGAAGGTGAGCCTCGATAATACTTTCACTCACATCTGAGATTCAGGACCCGGTATTTCAGTCAACGTGTTAGAGTAGGAGATCTAGTAGATCTAGTAGATTCTAGGAGATCTAGTAGATTCTGATTTCTCCAAATGGTGGGAACGTCCTCTGTTCTCCCAGAGACCATCTATGTAACCCTGTAACCCTGTAACCCAGAGACCATCTATGTAACCCTGTAACCCAGAGACTATCTATGTAACCCTGTAACCCTGTAACCCAGAGCCCATTTATATAACCCTGTAACCCAGAGACCATCTATGTAACCATTGTGTATGAACCTTTAGCTAGCTCGGAGACATACACAATGGTACGAACCTTTAGCTAGCTCGGAGTCATACACAATGGTACGAACCTTTTAGCTAGCTCGGAGTCATACACAATGGTACGAACCTTTTAGCTAGCTCGGAGACAGACACAATGGTATGAACCTTTAGCTAGCTCGGAGTCATACACGATGGTATGAACCTTTAGTTAGCTCGGAGTCATACAAAATTGTATGTTCTCTACTTAGTTACCTAGAACCTAGTTACTTTTTAGTTAGTTTTCTTTGATTTAATATCTCCTCGTTCTGCTTCATCGTCTTCTTCTGTGGATTTTATATGGCGCTTGACAACCAACTTTTAGGTGCATTACTGCCACCAACTGGACTGGAGTGTGGACCTCGTTCATCTTTCAATCCGCCACGTGGATAAAGGCTCGTTTAAAACCAATGAGTAGATGGGATAGGCGGGAACATGCAGTTTGCCAAGCGTCACAAATAGAACCAAGTTCTATTTTAGCACCCGGCTACTCAGACGCTCGTTGACGAACGCCAACTGGATGGATGAAATGATTGAATGACGGTGTATGTGTCCGATTTATTTTGCAACGCGGCCGGGTTTGGTCAGCATTGTTAGCCAAGAAAACTAACAAATGTTCCAGCTCTTCTCACGATTGATAAGCAGCAACTCATTGTGGAGATGGTAATATCACGTGTTCTTCACCATCACGTGTTCTTCACCATCACGTGTTCTTTACTATCATGTGTTCTTTACCATCACGTGTTCTTCACCATCACGTGTTCTTTACCATCACGTGTTCTTTACCATCACGTGTTCTTTACCATCACGT
>NC_088422.1:5411781-5416781 GCF_034236695.1 Oncorhynchus nerka | reverse complement strand
AGGTTGTGGTAGCATTAGGTTGTGGTTAGGTTGTGGTTAGGTTGTGATTAGGTTAGGGTTAGGTTGTGGTAGCATTAGGTTGTGGTTAGGTTAGGTTGTGGTTAGGTTAGGGTTAGGTTGTGGTTAGGTTAGGGTTAGGTTGTGGTAGCATTAGGTTGTGGTTAGGTTAGGTTGTGGTTAGGTTGTGGTTAGGTTGTGGTTAGGTTGTGGTTAGGTTAGGGTTAGGTTGTGGTTAGGTTGTGGTAGCATTAGGTTGTGGTTAGGTTAGGTTGTGGTTAGGTTGTGGTTAGGTTAGGGTTAGGTTGTGGTAGCATTAGGTTGTGGTTAGGTTAGGTTGTGGTTAGGTTAGGGTTAGGTTGTGGTTAGGTTAGGGTTAGGTTGTGGTAGCATTAGGTTGTGGTTAGGTTAGGTTGTGGTTAGGTTGTGGTTAGGTTAGGGTTAGGTTGTGGTTAGGTTGTGATTAGGTTAGGGTTAGGTTGTGGTAGCATTAGGTTGTGGTTAGGTTGTGGTTAGGTTAGGGTTAGGTTGTGGTTAGGTTAGGGTTAGGTTGTGGTTAGGTTAGGGTTAGGTTGTGGTAGCATTAGGTTAGGGTTAGGTTGTGGTAAGGTTAGGTTTAGGTTGTGGTAAGGTTAGGTTTGTTTAGGTTGTGGTAAGGTTAGGTTTAGGTTGTGGTAGCATTAGGTTGTGGTTAGGTTGTGGTAGCATTAGGTTGTGGTTAGGTTAGGTTGTGGTTAGGTTGTGGTTAGGTTGTGGTTAGGTTGTGATTAGGTTAGGGTTAGGTTGTGGTAGCATTAGGTTGTGGTTAGGTTAGGTTGTGGTTAGGTTAGGGTTAGGTTGTGGTTAGGTTAGGGTTAGGTTGTGGTAGCATTAGGTTGGTTGGTTAGGTTAGGTTGTGGTTAGGTTGTGGTTAGGTTAGGGTTAGGTTGTGGTTAGGTTGTGGTAGCATTAGGTTGTGGTTAGGTTAGGTTGTGGTTAGGTTGTGGTTAGGTTAGGGTTAGGTTGTGGTAGCATTAGGTTGTGGTTAGGTTAGGTTGTGGTTAGGTTAGGGTTAGGTTGTGGTTAGGTTAGGGTGGTAGCATTAGGTTGTGGTTAGGTTAGGTTGTGGTTAGGTTGTGGTTAGGTTGTGGTTAGGTTAGGTTAGGTTGTGGTTAGGTTGTGATTAGGTTAGGGTTAGGTTGTGGTAGCATTAGGTTGTGGTTAGGTTGTGGTTAGGTTAGGGTTAGGTTGTGGTTAGGTTAGGGTTAGGTTGTGGTAGCATTAGGTTGTGGTTAGGTTAGGTTGTGGTTAGGTTGTGGTTAGGTTGTGGTTAGGTTGTGGTTAGGTTAGGGTTAGGTTGTGGTTAGGTTGTGGTAGCATTAGGTTGTGGTTAGGTTGTGGTTAGGTTGTGGTTAGGTTGTGGTAAGGTTGTGGTAGCATTAGGTTGTGGTTAGGTTAGGTTGTGGTTAGGTTGTGGTTAGGTTGTGGTAGCGTTAGGTTGTGGTAGCATTAGGTTGTGGTTAGGTTAGGTTGTGGTTAGGTTGTGGTTAGGTTGTGGTTAGGTTGTGGTAGCATTAGGTTGTGGTAGCATTAGGTTGTGGTAGCATTAGGTTGTGGTTAGGTTGTGGTTAGGTTGTGGTTAGGTTGTGGTTAGGTTAGGGTTAGGTTGTGGTAAGGTTGTGGTAGCATTAGGTTGTGGTAGCATTAGGTTGTGGTAGCATTAGGTTGTGGTTAGGTTAGGGTTAGGTTGTGGTTAGGTTAGGGTTAGGTTGTGGTAGCATTAGGTTGTGGTTAGGTTAGGTTGTGGTTAGGTTGTGGTTAGGTTGTGGTTAGGTTAGGGTTAGGTTGTGGTAGCATTAGGTTGTGGTTCGGTTAGGTTGTGGTTAGGTTGTGGTTAGGTTAGGGTTAGGTTGTGGTAGCATTAGGTTGTGGTTAGGTTAGGTTGTGGTTAGGTTAGGGTTAGGTTGTGGTTAGGTTGTGGTTAGGTTAGGGTTAGGTTGTGGTTAGGTTGTGATTAGGTTAGGGTTAGGTTGTGGTAGCATTAGGTTGTGGTTAGGTTAGGTTGTGGTTAGGGTTAGGTTGTGGTTAGGTTAGGGTTAGGTTGTGGTAGCATTAGGTTGTGGTTAGGTTAGGTTGTGGTTAGGTTGTGGTTAGGTTAGGGTTAGGTTGTGGTTAGGTTGTGGTAGCATTAGGTTGTGGTTAGGTTAGGTTGTGGTTAGGTTGTGGTTAGGTTGTGGTAAGGTTGTGGTAGCATTAGGTTGTGGTTTGGTTAGGTTGTGGTTAGGTTGTGGTAGCGTTAGGTTGTGGTAGCATTAGGTTGTGGTTAGGTTAGGTTGTGGTTAGGTTGTGGTTAGGTTGTGGTTAGGTTGTGGTTAGGTTGTGGTAAGGTTGTGGTAGCATTAGGTTGTGGTAGCATTAGGTTGTGGTAGCATTAGGTTGTGGTAGCATTAGGTTGTGGTTAGGTTGTGGTTAGGTTGTGGTTAGGTTAGGGTTAGGTTGTGGTAAGGTTGTGGTAGCATTAGGTTGTGGTTAGGTTAGGTTGTGGTTAGGTTGTGGTTAGGTTGTGGTTAGGTTGTGGTTAGGTTGTGGTTAGGTTGTGGTTAGGTTAGGTTGTGGTTAGGTTAGGTTAGGGTTAGGTTGTGGTTAGGTTGTGGTAGCATTAGGTTGTGGTAGCATTAGGTTAGGTTGTGGTTAGGTTGTGGTTAGGTTGTGGTTAGGTTGTGGTAAGGTTGTGGTAGCATTAGGTTGTGGTAGCATTAGGTTGTGGTAGCATTAGGTTGTGGTTAGGTTAGGTTGTGGTTAGGTTGTGGTTAGGTTGTGGTTAGGTTAGGGTTAGGTTGTGGTAAGGTTGTGGTAGCATTAGGTTGTGGTTAGGTTAGGTTAGGTTGTGGTTAGGTTGTGGTTAGGTTGTGGTTAGGTTAGGGTTAGGTTGTGGTTAGGTTGTGGTAGCGTTAGGTTGTGGTAGCATTAGGTTGTGGTTAGGTTAGGTTAGGGTTAGGTTGTGGTTAGGTTGTGGTAGCATTAGGTTGTGGTAGCATTAGGTTGTGGTTAGGTTAGGTTGTGGTTAGGTTGTGGTTAGGTTGTGGTTAGGTTGTGGTTAGGTTAGGTTAGGTTAGGTTTGTGGTAGCATTAGGTTGTGGTTAGGTTAGGTTGTGGTTAGGTTGTGGTTAGGTTGTGGTTAGGGTTAGGTTAGGGTTAGGTTAGGGTTAGGTTGTGGTTAGGTTGTGGTTAGGGTTAGGTTGTGGTTAGGGTTAGGTTGTGGTAGCATTAGGTTGTGGTAGCATTAGGTTGTGGTTAGGTTAGGTTGTGGTTAGGTTGTGGTTAGGTTGTGGTTAGGTTAGGGTTAGGTTGTGGTTAGGTTGTGGTAGCGTTAGGTTGTGGTTAGGTTAGGTTGTGGTTAGGTTGTGGTTAGGGTTAGGTTAGGTTAGGGTTAGGGTAGGGTTAGGTTAGGGTAGAGTTAGGTTAGGGTAGAGTTAGGTTGTGGTAAGGTTAGGGTTAGGTTAGGGTCAGGTTAGGGTCAGGTTAGGGTTAGGTTAGGGTAGGGGTAGGGTTAGGGTAGGGTTAGGTTGTGGTTAGGTTAGGGTTAGGGTAGGGTTAGGGTAGGGTTAGGTTGTGGTTAGGTTAGGGTTAGGTTGGGGTTGGGTTAGGGTTAGGGTAGGGTTAGGTTGTGGTTAGGTTAGGGTTAGGTTGTGGTAAGGTTAGGGTCAGGTTGTGGTAAGGTTAGGGTCAGGTTGTGGTAAGGTTAGGGTCAGGTTGTGGTAAGGTTAGGTTTAGGGTAGGGTGGGTTGTGGTAAGGTTAGGGTTAGGTTGTGGTAAGGTTAGGGTAGGGTTAGGTTGTGGTTAGGGTTTGGTTGTGGTAGCATTAGGTTGTGGTTAGGTTGTGGTTAGGTTGTGGTTAGGTTAGGGTTAGGTTGTGGTAAGGTTGTGGTAGCATTAGGTTGTGGTTAGGTTAGGTTGTGGTTAGGTTGTGGTTAGGTTGTGGTAGCGTTAGGTTGTGGTAGCATTAGGTTGTGGTTAGGTTAGGTTAGGGTTAGGTTGTGGTTAGGTTGTGGTAGCATTAGGTTGTGGTAGCATTAGGTTGTGGTTAGGTTAGGTTGTGGTTAGGTTGTGGTTAGGTTGTGGTTAGGTTAGGGTTAGGTTGTGGTTAGGTTGTGGTAGCATTAGGTTGTGGTTAGGTTGTGGTTAGGGTTAGGTTAGGGTTAGGTTAGGGTTAGGTTGTGGTTAGGTTGTGGTTAGGTTGTGGTTAGGGTTAGGTTGTGGTAGCATTAGGTTGTGGTAGCATTAGGTTGTGGTTAGGTTAGGTTGTGGTTAGGTTGTGGTTAGGTTGTGGTTAGGTTAGGGTTAGGTTGTGGTTAGGTTGTGGTAGCATTAGGTTGTGGTTAGGTTAGGTTGTGGTTAGGTTGTGGTTAGGGTTAGGTTAGGTTAGGGTAGGGTTAGGGTAGGGTTAGGGTAGAGTTAGGTTAGGGTAGAGTTAGGTTGTGGTAAGGTTAGGGTCAGGTTAGGGTCAGGTTAGGGTCAGGTTAGGGTTAGGTTAGGGTAGGGTTAGGGTAGGGTTAGGTTGTGGTTAGGTTAGGGTTAGGGTAGGGTTAGGGTAGGGTTAGGTTGTGGTTAGGGTTAGGTTGGGGTTGGGTTAGGGTTAGGGTAGGGTTAGGTTGTGGTTAGGTTAGGGTTAGGTTGTGGTAAGGTTAGGGTCAGGTTGTGGTAAGGTTAGGGTCAGGTTGTGGTAAGGTTAGGGTCAGGTTGTGGTAAGGTTAGGTTTAGGGTAGGGTGGGTTGTGGTAAGGTTAGGGTTAGGTTGTGGTAAGGGTAGGGTTAGGTTGTGGTTAGGGTTTGGTTGTTTTAAGGTTAGAGTTAGGTTGTGGTTAGGTTAGGGTTAGGTTGTGGTAAGGTTATGATTAGGTTGTGGTAAGGTTAGGGTTAGGTTGTGGTAAGGTTAGGGTTAGGTTGTGGTAGCGTTGGGTTAGGTTAGGGTTAGGTTGTGGTAAGGTTAGGGTTAGATTGTGGTAAGGTTAGGTTGTGGTAGCG
>NC_088422.1:5331781-5404281 GCF_034236695.1 Oncorhynchus nerka | reverse complement strand
TTCAGCGCCCTGCTACTCATGCCAGGAATATAGTATATGCATTTGCTTAGTCTGTGTGGATAGAAAACACTCAGACGTTTATAAAACTGGTTAAATCACTGCTGTGGCTTTACCAGAACGGCATTTACATCGAAAAGCACAGGAAAAACTGATCACTGAAAATGGGAAAATATATCCATGCGCTACTTGAACCCATTGATAAAGGTGAACCACAATTAATTGACTGAGGTTGCAGTACCTACAGCTTCCACACGGTGTCTAGAGTCTTGTCATTTCCCTTCGAGTTTTTTCTTGGTCAAACACATGCAGGGCACCGTATCTCCTTTGGTCTAGGACCGGATATTTTCGTTGAGTTTCTAGCCGGACATTTTTCCAGACGGACAGCTAATGATCTTTACATCGCCTCCTGATGAATTTTATCGCTTATTAACGTTTACTAATACCTAAAGTTGCATTACAAACGTATTTCGAAGTGTTTTGTGAAAGTTTATCGTCGACTTTTTGAATTTTAAAAAATGACGTTACGTTTTGAAACAATGTTTTTTTCGTTTATCACACAGTCTACATATAACGATATCTAGGCTTTATATGGACCGATTTAATCGAAATAAAGACCCAAATAGTGTTTATGGGACATCTAGGAGTGCCAACAAAGAAGATGGTGAAAGGTAATGAATGTTTTCTATTTTATTGTGCGGTTTGTGTAACGCCGAAATGCTAATTATTTTGTTTACGTCCCCTGTGGGTCTTTTGGGGTGTTACATGCTATCAGATAATAGCTTCTCATGCTTTCGCCGAAAAGCATTTTAAAAATCTGACTTGTTGCCTGGATTCACAACGAGTGTAGCTTTAATTCGATACCCTGCATGTGTATTTTAATGAACTTTTGAGTTTTAACTAATACTATTAGCTCCAGAGCTCTAGTTGGGACGCAAGCGTCCCGAGTAGAAGCAACAGGTTAATGGTGTCAATAATATTTAACTGCATTGCAACTCTTTAGCGAGGTAGTCTCAATGTTGATCATCAGGTTTTCTGCTGTATTGGGAACGTGTCCAACATACTGTAGTGGGAACGTGTCCAACATACTGTAGTGGGAACGTGTCCAACATACTGTAGTGGGAACGTGTCGAACATACTGTAGTGGGAACGTGTCGAACATACTGTAGTGGGAACGTGTCCAACATACTGTAGTGGGAACGTGTCGAACATACTGTAGTGGGAACGTGTCCAACATACTGTAGTGGGAACGTGTCGAACATACTGTAGTGGGAACGTGTCGAACATACTGTAGTGGGAACGTGTCGAACATACTGTAGTGGGAACGTGTCGAACATACTGTAGTGGGAACGTGTCGAACATACTGTAGTGGGAACGTGTCGAACATACTGTAGTGGGAACGTGTCGAACATACTGTAGTGGGAACGTGTCGAACATACTGTAGTGGGAACGTGTCGAACATACTGTAGTGGGAACGTGTCGAACATACTGTAGTGGGAACGTGTCCAACATACTGTAGTGGGAACGTGTCGAACATACTGTAGTGGGAAAGTGTCGAACATACTGTAGTGTGTCGAACATACTGTAGTGTGTCGAACATACTGTAGTGTGTCGAACATACTGTAGTGGGAACGTGTCGAACATACTGTAGTGGGAACGTGTCGAACATACTGTAGTGGGAACGTGTCGAACATACTGTAGTGGGAACGTGTCGAACATACTGTAGTGGGAACGTGTCGAACATACTGTAGTGGGAACGTGTCGAACATACTGTAGTGGGAACGTGTCGAACATACTGTAGTGGGAACGTGTCAACATAACGTGTCCAACATACTGTAGTGGGAACGTGTCGAACATACTGTAGTGGGAACGTGTCGAACATACTGTAGTGGGAACGTGTCGAACATACTGTAGTGGGAACGTGTCGAACATACTGTAGTGGGAACGTGTCGAACATACTGTAGTGGGAACGTGTCGAACATACTGTAGTGGGAACGTGTCGAACATACTGTAGTGTGTCGAACATACTGTAGTGTGTCGAACATACTGTAGTGTGTCGAACATACTGTAGTGTGTCGAACATACTGTAGTGGGAACGTGTCGAACATACTGTAGTGGGAACGTGTCGAACATACTGTAGTGGGAACGTGTCGAACATACTGTAGTGGGAACGTGTCGAACATACTGTAGTGGGAACGTGTCCAACATACTGTAGTGGGAACGTGTCGAACATACTGTAGTGGGAACGTGTCGAACATACTGTAGTGGGAACGTGTCCAACATACTGTAGTGGGAACGTGTCCAACATACTGTAGTGGGAACGTGTCGAACATACTGTAGTGGGAACGTGTCCAACATACTGTAGTGGGAACGTGTCCAACATACTGTAGTGGGAACGTGTCCAACATACTGTAGTGGGAACGTGTCGAACATACTGTAGTGGGAACGTGTCGAACATACTGTAGTGGGAACGTGTCGAACATACTGTAGTGGGAACGTGTCGAACATACTGTAGTGGGAACGTGTCGAACATACTGCTGAAGGATGGGACTGGATGGTGTTCAGAGATAGATGGGAGGGGGTTGGGGGTAGCTGAAGGATGGGACTGGATGGTGTTCAGAGATAGATGGGAGGGGGTTGAATGGAGCTGAAGGATGGGACTGGATGGTGTTCAGAGATAGATGGGAGGGGGATTGAATGGAGCTGAAGGATGGGACTGATGGTGTTCAGAGATAGATGGGAGGGGTTGAGGGTAGATGAAGGATGGGACTGGATGGTGGTCAGAGATAGATGGGAGGGGGGTTGGGGGTAGCTGAAGGATGGGACTGGATGGTGTTCAGAGATAGATGGGAGGGGGTTGAGGGTAGATGAAGGATGGGACTGGATGGTGGTCAGAGATAGATGGGAGGGGGGGTTGGGGGTAGCTGAAGGATGGGACTGGATGGTGTTCAGAGATAGATGGGAGGGGGGGTTGGGGGTAGCTGAAGGATGGGACTGGATGGTGTTCAGAGATAGATGGGAGGGGGGGGTTGGGGGTAGCTGAAGGATGGGACTGGATGGTGTTCAGAGATAGATGGGAGGGGGAGGGGGTTGGGGGGGTAGCTGAAGGATGGGACTGGATGGTGTTCAGAGATAGATGGGAGGGGGGTGGTTGGGGGTAGCTGAAGGATGGGACTGGATGGTGTTCAGAGAAGATGGGAGGGGTTGGGGGTAGCTGAAGGATGGGACTGGATGGTGTTCAGAGATAGATGGGAGGGGGGTTTGAGGGGTAGCTGAAGGATGGGACTGGATGGTGTTCAGAGATAGATGGGAGGGGGTTGGGGGTAGCTGAAGGATGGGACTGGATGGTGGTCAGAGATAGATGGGAGGGGGGTTGGGGGTAGCTGAAGGATGGGACTGGATGGTGTTCAGAGATAGATGGGAGGGGGGGTTGGGGGTAGCTGAAGGATGGGATTAAAGACAACAAGATAACTAATGTAAAATAGATTTGTGTCCGTAAAACGTATACAGTATATATACACTGGAAGTAGAAACCTAAGTGTTGTTGTTCACTAGTTTACTCCAATTAGGGAAGGGCCGGTAGGGTAGGGAAGGGCCGGTAGGGTAGGGAAGGGCCGGTAGGGTAGGGTAGGGAAGGGCCGGTAGGGTAGGGAAGGGCCGGTAGGGTTTGTGGAAAATCATCAAGGAAAAATATATTTTAATAAGTGAAACGTAATCTGAAATTATTAAGGATGGAGCTATGGATGCCAGGACTGACCATCCAAGGTATCTAAATTGTTTTGAGGCTATACAGTTTTTTGTTTATGATTACATTGTTTACAAACAATGGAGTAAAACTAGCTTATTGGGCTTCTGATGGGGTACGACACTTAAATTAATGAGGCGTTTATAGGGGAGAGTGGGGTAAGTTGAGCCAAAGGGTTACGTTGAGCCACCCTTGTTTCTAGGAAACCACGCACAAAATGTATAATTTGACCAAATACTTAGGTAGAGGTCATCATTTCATGGATTCTGTAAAGGAAGAAACCACGTGGAAAAAGAGATAAGCAAGTTCGGTCCAAAAAAACAGATTTTCACCAAGTCAAATGAATGTATTGTGTTAGAGGTTTCATGATGCTTCTATCTAAACCAAAGTAGATCATTTTAAGATTGTTAGGGTCTCTATAAGCTTCAATAGGAGGTCCTAAACCTAGAATGAAAGTGCGTCCTTGTAGCTGTGTGGGCTAATATAGTCACATGGGGTAAGTTGAGCAAATGGTAAGTGTGTAACAAGGCGGTGTGTATAACAAGACGGTGTGTTTGAGGTGTGTAACAAGGCTGTGTGTTTGAGGTGTGTAACAAGGCGGTGTGTGTTTGAGGTGTGTAACAAGGCTGTGTGTTTGAGGTGTGTAACAAGGCGGTGTGTTTGAGGTGTGTAACAAGGCGGTGTGTGTTTGAGGTGTGTAACAAGGCTGTGTGTTTGAGGTGTGTAACAAGGCGGTGTGTGTTTGAGGTGTGTAACAAGGCTGTGTGTTTGAGGTGTGTAACAAGGCGGTGTGTTTGAGGTGTATAACAAGGCGGTGTGTTTGAGGTGTGTAACAAGGCGGTGTGTGTTTGAGGTGTGTAACAAGGCTGTGTGTTTGAGGTGTGTAACAAGGCGGTGTGTTTGAGGTGTATAACAAGGCAGTGTGTATAACAAGGCGGTGTGTTTGAGGTGTGTAACAAGGCGGTGTGTTTGAGGTGTGTAACAAGGCGGTGTGTAACAAGGTGGTGTGTTTGAGGTGTGTAACAAGGCGGTGTGTTTGAGGTGTGTAACAAGGCGGTGTGTTTGAGGTGTGTAACAAGGCGGTGTGTTTGAGGTGTGTAACAAGGCGGTGTGTTTGAGGTGTGTAACAAGGCGGTGTGTTTGAGGTGTGTAACAAGGCGGTGTGTTTGAGGTGTGTAACAAGGCGGTGTGTAACAAGGCGGTGTGTTTGAGGTGTGTAACAAGGCGGTGTGTTTGAGGTGTGTAACAAGGCGGTGTGTTTGAGGTGTGTAACAAGGCGGTGTGTTTGAGGTGTGTAACAAGGCGGTGTGTTTGAGGTGTGTATAAGAAGGCTGTGTGTTTGAGGTGTGTAACAAGGCGGTGTGTAACAAGGCAGTGTGTTTGAGGTGTGTATAACAAGGCGGTGTGTTTGAGGTGTGCAACAAGGCGGTGTGTTTGAGGTGTGTAACAAGGCGGTGTGTTTGAGGTGTGTAACAAGGCGGTGTGTTTGAGGTGTGTAACAAGGCGGTGTGTTTGAGGTGTGTATAACAAGGCTGTGTTTGAGGTGTGTAACAAGGCGGTGTGTTTGAGGTGTGTAACAAGGCGGTGTGTAACAAGGCGGTGTGTTTGAGGTGTGTAACAAGGCGGTGTGTTTGAGGTGTGTAACAAGGCGGTGTGTTTGAGGTGTGTAACAAGGCGGTGTGTTTGAGGTGTGTATAACAAGGCTGTGTTTGAGGTGTGCAACAAGGCGGTGTGTTTGAGGTGTGTAACAAGGCGGTGTGTTTGAGGTGTGTAACAAGGCGGTGTGTAACAAGGCGGTGTGTAACAAGGCGGTGTGTTTGAGGTGTGTAACAAGGTGGTGTGTAACAAGGCGGTGTGTTTGAGGTGTGTAACAAGGCGGTGTGTTTGAGGTGTGTAAAAAGTCGGTGTGTGTTTGAGGTGTGTAACAAGGCGGTGTGTGTTTGAGGTGTGTAACAAGGCTGTGTGTTTGAGGTGTGTATAACAAGGCGGTGTGTTTGAGGTGTGTAACAAGGCGGTGTGTTTGAGGTGTGTAACAAGGCGGTGTGTGTTTGAGGTGTGTAACAAGGCGGTGTGTTTGAGGTGTGTAACAAGGCGGTGTGTTTGAGGTGTGTAACAAGGCGGTGTGTGTTTGAGGTGTGTAACAAGGCGGGGTATAACAAGGTGGTGTGTTTGAGGTGTGTAACAAGGCGGTGTGTTTGTGGTGTGTAACAAGGCGGTGTGTTTGAGGTGTGTAACAAGGCGGTGTGTTTGAGGTGTGCAACAAGGCTGTGTGTTTGAGGTGTGTAACAAGGCGGTGTGTTTGAGGTGTGTAACAAGGCGGTGTGTTTGAGGTGTGCAACAAGGCGGTGTGTTTGAGGTGTGCAACAAGGCGGTGTGTTTGAGGTGTGTAACAAGGCGGTGTGTTTGAGGTGTGTAACAAGGCGGTGTGTTTGAGGTGTGTAACAAGGCGGTGTGTGTTTGAGGTGTGTAACAAGGCTGTGTGTTTGAGGTGTATAACAAGGCGGTGTGTAACAAGGCGGTGTGTGTTTGAGGTGTGTAACAAGGCGGTGTGTAACAAGGTGATGTGTTTGAGGTGTGTATAACAAGGCTGTGTGTTTGAGGTGTGTAACAAGGTGGTGTGTTTGAGGTGTGTAACAAGGCGGTGTGTTTGAGGTGTATAACAAGGCGGTGTGTTTGAGGTGTGTAACAAGGCGGTGTGTTTGAGGTGTGTAACAAGGCGGTGTGTTTGAGGTGTGTAACAAGGCGGTGTGTTTGAGGTGTGTAACAAGGCGGTGTGTGTTTGAGGTGTGTAACAAGGCGGTGTGTGTTTGAGGTGTGTAACAAGGTGGTGTGTGTTTGAGGTGTGTAACAAGGCGGTGTGTTTGAGGTGTGTAACAAGGCGGTGTGTTTGAGGTGTGTAACAAGGCGGTGTGTTTGAGGTGTGCAACAAGGCGGTGTGTTTGAGGTGTGTAACAAGGCGGTGTGTTTGAGGTGTGTAACAAGGCGGTGTGTGTTTGAGGTGTGTAACAAGGCGGTGTGTGTTTGAGGTGTGTAACAAGGCGGTGTGTGTTTGAGGTGTGTAACAAGGCGGTGTGTGTTTGAGGTGTGTAACAAGGCGGTGTGTGTTTGAGGTGTGTAACAAGGCGGTGTGTGTTTGAGGTGTGTAACAAGGCGGTGTGTTTGAGGTGTGTAACAAGGCGGTGTGTTTGAGGTGTGCAACAAGGCGGTGTGTTTGAGGTGTGTAACAAGGCGGTGTGTTTGAGGTGTGTAACAAGGCGGTGTGTTTGAGGTGTGTAACAAGGCGGTGTGTTTGAGGTGTGTAACAAGGCGGTGTGTTTGAGGTGTATAACAAGGTGGTGTGTTTGAGGTGTGTAACAAGGCGGTGTGTAACAAGGTGGTGTGTTTGAGGTGTATAACAAGGCGGTGTGTAACAAGGCGGTGTGTGTTTGAGGTGTGTATAACAAGGCGGTGTGTTTGAGGTGTGTAACAAGGCGGTGTGTTTGAGGTGTGTAACAAGGCTGTGTGTTTGAGGTGTATAACAAGGCGGTGTGTGTTTGAGGTGTATAACAAGGCGGTGTGTGTTTGAGGTGTATAACAAGGCGGTGTATAACAAGGCTGTGATTGGGGGTCCCAGTGCTTGAGGTGTCACTACAGACCCTGGTTTGAATCCGTGCTGCATCACAACTGGCTGTGATTGGGAGTCCTATAGGGCGGCGCACAATTGGCCCGGCGTCGTCCGTCACCGTAAATAAGAATGTGTTCTTTAACTGACTTGCCTAGTTAAATAAAGGTCAAACATTAACAGACAACAACAACAAAAAAAGCCATTGTTTTGTTAAAGTGTATTTGGTAAATAAAGATAAGTTTTAAAAAGGAAGTAAAAATAAAATATATACGTTGTTTAATTTACTCAACTTCCCTCATAACTGGGGTATGTTTTACCAAAATACCACTTTTTTTGGACTGGCTATGTTTTCAAAACTGTCATGGTTACATGAATTCTGATTATTTCCATGGATACAACAACAATCCTGAAATATACCTAGATATCTTTGTCAGAAATAACACTACATTTCCCCTGACGGAGTGATGCTGAATGTAAAAAAAATGCTTAACCTCTTGGGGATAGGGCTGAATACTGCCCCCTTTGGAGGAAGTGTGTGCCCATAGTAAACAGAAAAAAAACTTACCCCTCTCCACCTTTCCTCCAATATCGTTGTGTCAAAATTTGGTTTTTTAATTGATCAATGCATGTTAAAGGGACATTTCCCCCTACTCTTTTCTCTGTCAATACTCCAGATTCCTGAACAGCATTTGGGACCTCGGCTGAGAACTCCATTTACTAAATGGTCACCAGGTGGCGCCAAGATTGGTTCGCTCATTTTTATTTATTAACATTGATTTAATTGATTAGCATTATCCAATAGGCATTTTTTTTTTAACTGACCTCCAAGAAATTCCACAAAGTTGTCAACAGTGACACTCAGTGACATTCGAATCACAGAGAACGATTAATTATGACCACTTCCTGCCATTTGAGTATTAGAGGTGTTGTCCTCGGCAGGTAGCCTAGTGGTTAGAGGCAGGTAGCCTAGTGGTTAGAGGCAGGTAGCCTAGTGGTTAGAGGCAGGTAGCCTAGTGGTTAGAGGCAGGTAGCCTAGTGGTTAGAGGCAGGTAGCCTAGTGGTTAGAGGCAGGTAGCCTAGTGGTTAGAGACAGGTAGCCTAGTGGTTAGAGGCAGGTAGCCTAGTGGTTAGAGGCAGGTAGCCTAGTGGTTAGAGGCAGGTAGCCTAGTGGTTAGAGTAGAGGCAGGTAGCCTAGTGGTTAGAGGCAGGTAGCCTAGTGGTTAGAGGCAGGTAGCCTAGTGGTTAGAGGCAGGTAGCCTAGTGGTTAGAGGCAGGTAGCCTAGTGGTTAGAGGCAGGTAGCCTAGTGGTTAGAGGCAGGTAGCCTAGTGGTTAGAGGCAGGTAGCCTAGTGGTTAGAGGCAGGTAGCCTAGTGGTTAGAGGCAGGTAGCCTAGTGGTTAGAGGCAGGTAGCCTAGTGGTTAGAGGCAGGTAGCCTAGTGGTTAGAGGCAGGTAGCCTAGTGTTAGAGGCAGGTAGCCTAGTGGTTAGAGGCAGGTAGCCTAGTGGTTAGAGGCAGGTAGCCTAGTGGTTAGAGGCAGGTAGCCTAGTGGTTAGAGGCAGGTAGCCTAGTGGTTAGAGGCAGGTAGCCTAGTGGTTAGAGGCAGGTAGCCTAGTGGTTAGAGTAGAGGCAGGTAGCCTAGTGGTTAGAGGCAGGTAGCCTAGTGGTTAGAGGCAGGTAGCCTAGTGGTTAGAGGCAGGTAGCCTAGTGGTTAGAGGCAGGTAGCCTAGTGGTTAGAGGCAGGTAGCCTAGTGGTTAGAGGCAGGTAGCCTAGTGGTTAGAGGCAGGTAGCCTAGTGGTTAGAGGCAGGTAGCCTAGTGGTTAGAGGCAGGTAGCCTAGTGGTTAGAGGCAGGTAGCCTAGTGGTTAGAGGCAGGTAGCCTAGTGGTTAGAGGCAGGTAGCCTAGTGTTAGAGGCAGGTAGCCTAGTGGTTAGAGGCAGGTAGCCTAGTGGTTAGAGGCAGGTAGCCTAGTGGTTAGAGGCAGGTAGCCTAGTGGTTAGAGGCAGGTAGCCTAGTGGTTAGAGGCAGGTAGCCTAGTGGTTAGAGGCAGGTAGCCTAGTGGTTAGAGGCAGGTAGCCTAGTGGTTAGAGGCAGGTAGCCTAGTGGTTAGAGGCAGGTAGCCTAGTGGTTAGAGGCAGGTAGCCTAGTGGTTAGAGGCAGGTAGCCTAGTGGTTAGAGGCGGGTAGCCTAGTGGTTAGAGGCGGGTAGCCTAGTGGTTAGAGGCAGGTAGCCTAGTGGTTAGAGGCGGGTAGCCTAGTGGTTAGAGGCGGGTAGCCTAGTGGTTAGAGGCGGGTAGCCTAGTGGTTAGAGGCAGGTAGCCTAGTGGTTAGAGGCAGGTAGCCTAGTGTAGAGGCAGGTAGCCTAGTGGTTAGAGGCAGGTAGCCTAGTGGTTAGAGGCAGGTAGCCTAGTGGTTAGAGGCAGGTAGCCTAGTGGTTAGAGGCAGGTAGCCTAGTGGTTAGAGGCAGGTAGCCTAGTGGTTAGAGGCAGGTAGCCTAGTGGTTAGAGGCAGGTAGCCTAGTGGTTAGAGGCAGGTAGCCTAGTGGTTAGAGGCGGGTAGCCTAGTGGTTAGAGGCGGGTAGCCTAGTGGTTAGAGGCGGGTAGCCTAGTGGTTAGAGGCGGGTAGCCTAGTGGTTAGAGGCGGGTAGCCTAGTGGTTAGAGGCGGGTAGCCTAGTGGTTAGAGGCGGGTAGCCTAGTGGTTAGAGGCGGGTAGCCTAGTGGTTAGAGGTAGGTAGCCTAGTGGTTAGAGGCAGGTAGCCTAGTGGTTAGAGGCAGGTAGCCTAGTGGTTAGAGGCAGGTAGCCTAGTGGTTAGAGGCAGGTAGCCTAGTGGTTAGAGGCAGGTAGCCTAGTGGTTAGAGGCAGGTAGCCTAGTGGTTAGAGGCAGGTAGCCTAGTGGTTAGAGGCAGGTAGCCAGTGGTTAGAGGCAGGTAGCCTAGTGGTTAGAGGCAGGTAGCCTAGTGGTTAGAGGCAGGTAGCCTAGTGGTTAGAGGCAGGTAGCCTAGTGGTTAGAGGCAGGTAGCCTAGTGGTTAGAGGCAGGTAGCCTAGTGGTTAGAGCCTAGTGGTTAGAGGCAGGTAGCCTAGTGGTTAGAGGCAGGTAGCCTAGTGGTTAGAGGCAGGTAGCCTAGTGGTTAGAGACAGGTAGCCTAGTGGTTAGAGACAGGTAGCCTAGTGGTTAGAGGCAGGTAGCCTAGTGGTTAGAGGCAGGTAGCCTAGTGGTTAGAGGCAGGTAGCCTAGTGGTTAGAGGCAGGTAGCCTAGTGGTTAGAGGCAGGTAGCCTAGTGGTTAGAGGCAGGTAGCCTAGTGGTTAGAGGCAGGTAGCCTAGTGGTTAGAGGCAGGTAGCCTAGTGGTTAGAGGCAGGTAGCCTAGTGGTTAGAGGCAGGTAGCCTAGTGGTTAGAGGCAGGTAGCCTAGTGGTTAGAGCCTAGTGGTTAGAGCCTAGTGGTTAGAGGCAGGTAGCCTAGTGGTTAGAGGCAGGTAGCCTAGTGGTTAGAGGCAGGTAGCCTAGTGGTTAGAGGCAGGTAGCCTAGTGGTTAGAGGCAGGTAGCCTAGTGGTTAGAGGCAGGTAGCCTAGTGGTTAGAGGCGGGTAGCCTAGTGGTTAGAGGCGGGTAGCCTAGTGGTTAGAGGCGGGTAGCCTAGTGGTTAGAGGCGGGTAGCCTAGTGGTTAGAGGCGGGTAGCCTAGTGGTTAGAGGCGGGTAGCCTAGTGGTTAGAGGCGGGTAGCCTAGTGGTTAGAGGCAGGTAGCCTAGTGGTTAGAGGCAGGTAGCCTAGTGGTTAGAGGCAGGTAGCCTAGTGGTTAGAGGCAGGTAGCCTAGTGGTTAGAGGCAGGTAGCCTAGTGGTTAGAGGCAGGTAGCCTAGTGGTTAGAGGCAGGTAGCCTAGTGGTTAGAGGCAGGTAGCCTAGTGGTTAGAGGCAGGTAGCCTAGTGGTTAGAGGCAGGTAGCCTAGTGGTTAGAGGCAGGTAGCCTAGTGGTTAGAGGCGGGTAGCCTAGTGGTTAGAGGCGGGTAGCCTAGTGGTTAGAGGCGGGTAGCCTAGTGGTTAGAGGCGGGTAGCCTAGTGGTTAGAGGCAGGTAGCCTAGTGGTTAGAGGCAGGTAGCCTAGTGGTTAGAGGCAGGTAGCCTAGTGGTTAGAGGCAGGTAGCCTAGTGGTTAGAGGCAGGTAGCCTAGTGGTTAGAGGCAGGTAGCCTAGTGGTTAGAGGCAGGTAGCCTAGTGGTTAGAGGCAGGTAGCCTAGTGGTTAGAGGCAGGTAGCCTAGTGGTTAGAGACAGGTAGCCTAGTGGTTAGAGTGTTGGACCAGTAACTGACAGGTTGCAAGATCAAATTCACGAGCTGACAAGGTAAAAATCTGTTTTTCTGCCCCAGAACAAGGCAGTTTACCCACTGTTCCTAGGCTGAATTTGTTCTTAACTGACTTGCCTAGTTAAATAAAGGTCAAATGAATTAAAAACAAAATATTTATCTGCTATCTTTAACAGCAAACAATGAAGGAAAGCTAATTACATGGGGGCTAATATTGTTATCTTATTGTTGAAGGAGAAACAGAAAAAGATGGACAGAATTAGGATTATAGATCATACAGTCTCATTCAAAGTGAAAAATACAGCATGTCTTGATTGGAGATCTATCTGTTCTATGTAGAATTAGGATTATAGATCATACAGTCTCATTCAAAGTGAAAAATACAGCATGTCTTGATTGGAGATCTATCTGTTCTATGTACCGAACTGTGATGCAAAACTGAAACCTAGCCACTCTCTCGTATCTTAGCAACAGTAGCTAGCTATCTAGCTACACAAGGTTTTAGCCAGCTAGCTATCGTTATATCCTGACAACATTGACGCTCAATATATTTTTGTTCTAAGACATATTCAAAATGGTATTCAAGCCAGATAGCCTTTATTGAAATGATATCTATTTCGTAAGTTGACGTTGCAACGTTGCCCAGGCTGTTTGCAGTTTCGCAGTTAGTGGAAGGCCTGGTCGTGGCTAGATATGTTGGAGTTACGTCGGGGATCATTTTAGCTAACCCTTTCCTCACCTGCCGGCTAAGTTCTCCTAAACTACGAAAAGTCACTAAAATCCTGCAAACCTGCCTTGGGAACAGTCTTGGTTTCCACTAATCCACGAAATTGTTGCAACCCCTATTACTAGCCTGTTCAACCTCTCTTTCGTATCGTCTGAGATTCCCAAAGATTGGAAAGCTGCCGCGGTCATCCCCCTCTTCAAAGGGGGAGAGACTCTAGACCCAAACTGCTACAGACCTATATCTATCCTACCCTGCCTTTCTAAGGTCTTCGAAAGCCAAGTTAACAAACAGATTACAGACCATTTTGAATCCCACCGTACCTTCTCCGCTATGCAATCTGGTTTCAGAGCTGGTCATGGGTGCACCTCAGCCACGCTCAAGGTCCTAAATGATATCATAAGAGACATTACTGTGCAGCAGTATTCATCGACCTGGCCAAGGCTTTCAACTCTGTCAATCACCACATTCATATTGGCGGACTCAACAGCCTTGGTTTCTCAAATGATTGCCACGCCTAGTTCACCAACGACTTCTCTGATAGAGTTCAATGTGTCAAATCAGAGGGCCTGTCACAGGGTTCAATTCTTGGGCCGACTCTCTTCTCTGTATACATCAATGATGTCGCTCTTGCTGCTGATGATTCTCTGATCCACCTCTACGCAGACGACACCATTCTGTATACTTCTGACCCTTCTTTGGACACTTTATTTATTGTATTTATTTCACATGTATTTAACCAGGTAGACTAGTTGAGAACAAGTTCTCATTTGCAACTACGACGTGGCCAAGATAAAGCAAAGCAGTTCAACACATGCACTCTTTGGCTGGCCCTCGCTTCATACTTGTAAATAAATAAAAAGAAACAGAATGTTTAATAGATACAGGGTAAGAAACAGAGGATGATACAGGGTAAGAAACATAATGTTGAATAGATACAGGGTAAGAAACAGAATGTTTAATAGATACAGGGTAAGAAACAGAATGTTTAATAGATACAGGGTAAGAAACAGAATGTTTAATAGATACAGGGTAAGAAACAGAATGTTGAATACATACAGGGTAAGAAACAGAATGTTTAATAGATACAGGGTAAGAAACAGAATGTTTTATAGATACAGGGTAAGAAACAGAATGTTTAATAGATACAGGGTAAGAAACAGAATGTTGAATACATACAGGGTAAGAAACAGAATGTTTTATAGATACAGGGTAAGAAACAGAATGTTTTATAGATACAGGGTAAGAAACAGAATGTTTAATAGATACAGGGTAAGAAACATAATGTTGAATAGATACAGGGTAAGAAACAGAATGATTAATAGATACAGGGTAAGAAACAGAATGTTTTATAGATACAGGGTAAGAAACAGAATGTTTTATAGATACAGGGTAAGAAACAGAATGTTTAATAGATACAGGGTAAGAAACATAATGTTTTATAGATACAGGGTAAGAAACAGAATGTTTAATAGATACAGGGTAAGAAACAGAATGTTTTATAGATACAGGGTAAGAAACAGAATGTTTTATAGATACAGGGTAAGAAACAGAATGTTTAATAGATACAGGGTAAGAAACATAATGTTGAATAGATACAGGGTAAGAAACAGAATGATTAATAGATACAGGGTAAGAAACAGAATGTTTAATAGATACAGGGTAAGAAACAGAATGTTTTATAGATACAGGGTAAGAAACAGAATGTTTAATAGATACAGGGTAAGAAACAGAATGTTTAATAGATACAGGGTAAGAAACAGAGGATGATACAGGGTAAGAAACAGAATGTTTTATAGATACAGGGTAAGAAACAGAATGTTTAATAGATACAGGGTAAGAAACAGAATGTTTAATAGATACAGGGTAAGAAACAGAATGATTAATAGATACAGGGTAAGAAACAGAGGATGATACTGGGTAAGAAACAGAATGTTGAATAGATACAGGGTAAGAAACAGATGATGATACAGGGTAAGAAACAGAATGTTTTATAGATACTGGGTAAGAAACAGAATGTTGAATAGATACAGGGTAAGAAACAGAGGATGATACAGGGTAAGAAACAGAATGTTTAATAGATACAGGGTAAGAAACAGAATGATTAATAGATACAGGGTAAGACACAGAATGTTTAATAGATACAGGGTAAGAAACAGAATGTTTAATAGATACAGGGTAAGAAACAGAGGATGATACAGGGTAAGAAACAGAATGATTAATAGATACAGGGTAAGAAACAGAATGATTAATAGATACAGGGTAAGAAACAGAATGTTTAATAGATACAGGGTAAGAAACAGAATGTTTAATAGATACAGGGTAAGAAACAGAATGTTTAATAGATACAGGGTAAGAAACAGAATGTTAAATAGATACAGGGTAAGAAACTGAATGTTTAATAGATACAGGGTAAGAAACAGAATGTTTAATAGATACAGGGTAAGAAACAGAGGATGATACTGGGTAAGAAACATAATGTTTAATAGATACAGGGTAAGAAACAGAATGTTGAATAGATACAGGGTAAGAAACAGAATGTTTAATAGATACAGGGTAAGAAACAGAATGTTTAATAGATACAGGGTAAGAAACAGAATGTTTAATAGATACAGGGTAAGAAACAGAATGTTTAATAGATACAGGGTAAGAAACAGAATGTTTAATAGATAGAGGGTAAGAAACAGAATGTTGAATAGATACAGGGTAAGAAACAGAATGTTTAATAGATACAGGGTAAGAAACAGAATGTTTAATAGATACAGGGTAAGAAACAGAGGATGATACAGGGTAAGAAACAGAATGTTTAATAGATACAGGGTAAGAAACAGAGGATGATACAGGGTAAGAAACAGAATGTTTTATAGATACAGGGTAAGAAACAGAATGTTTTATAGATACAGGGTAAGAAACAGAATGTTTTATAGATACAGGGTAAGAAACAGAATGTTGAATAGATATAGGGTAAGAAACAGAGGATGATACAGGGTAAGAAACAGAATGTTTAATAGATACAGGGTAAGAAACAGAATGTTTAATAGATACAGGGTAAGAAACAGAATGTTGAATAGATACAGGGTAAGAAACAGAGGATGATACAGGGTAAGAAACAGAATGTTTAATAGATACAGGGTAAGAAACAGAATGTTTAATAGATACAGGGTAAGAAACAGAATGTTGAATAGATACAGGGTAAGAAACAGAATGTTTAATAGATACAGGGTAAGAAACAGAGGATGATACAGGGTAAGAAACAGAATGTTTAATAGATACAGGGTAAGAAACAGAATGTTTAATAGATACAGGGTAAGAAACAGAATGTTGAATAGATACAGGGTAAGAAACAGAATGTTTAATAGATACAGGGTAAGAAACAGAGGATGATACAGGGTAAGAAACAAAATGTTTAATAGATACAGGGTAAGAAACAGAATGTTTAATAAATACAGGGTAAGAAACAGAGGATGATACAGGGTAAGAAACAGAATGTTTAATAGATACAGGGTAAGAAACAGATGATGATACAGGGTAAGAAACAGAATGTTTAATAGATACAGGGTAAGAAACGTAATGTTGAATAGATACAGGGTAAGAAACAGAATGTTGAATAGATACAGGGTAAGAAACAGAATGTTTAATAGATACAGGGTAAGAAACAGAATGTTTAATAGATACAGGGTAAGAAACAGAATGTTTAATAGATACAGGGTAAGAAACAGAGGATGATACAGGGTAAGAAACAGAATGATTAATAGATACAGGGTAAGAAACAGAATGTTTAATAGATACAGGGTAAGAATCAGAATGTTGAATAGATACAGGGTAAGAACCAGAATGTTGAATAGATACAGGGTAAGAAACAGAATGTTTAATAGATACAGGGTAAGAAACAGAATGTTTAATAGATAGAGGGTAAGAAACAGAATGTTTAATAGATACAGGGTAAGAAACATAATTTTGAATAGATACAGGATAAGAAACAGAGGATGATACAGGGTAAGAAACAGAATGTTGAATAGATACAGGGTAAGAAACAGAATGTTGAATAGATACAGGGTAAGAAACAGAATGTTTAATAGATACAGGGTAAGAAACAGAATGTTTAATAGATACAGGGTAAGAAACAGAATGTTTAATAGATACAGGGTAAGAAACATAATGTTTAATAGATACAGGGTAAGAAACAGAATTTTGAATAGATACAGGGTAAGAAACAGAGGATGATACAGGGTAAGAATCAGAATGTTTAATAGATACAGGGTAAGAAACAGAATGTTTAATAGATACAGGGTAAGAAACAGAATGTTTAATAGATACAGGGTAAGAAACAGAATGTTTAATAGATACAGGGTAAGAAACAGAATGTTTAATAGATACAGGGTAAGAAACAGAATGTTTAATAGATACAGGGTAAGAAACAGAATGTTGAATAGATACAGGGTAAGAAACAGAATGTTTAATAGATACAGGGTAAGAAACATAATGTTTAATAGATACAGGGTAAGAAACAGAATGTTTAATAGATACAGGGTAAGAAACAGAATGTTTAATAGATACAGGGTAAGAAACAGAGGATGATACAGGGTAAGAAACAGAATGTTTAATAGATACAGGGTAAGAAACAGAGGATGATACAGGGTAAGAAACAGAATGTTTTATAGATACAGGGTAAGAAACATAATGTTTAATAGATACAGGGTAAGAAACAGAATGTTGAATAGATACAGGGTAAGAAACATAATGTTGAATAGATACAGGGTAAGAAACAGAATGTTTAATAGATACAGGGTAAGAAACAGAATGTTGAATAGATACAGGGTAAGAAACAGAGGATGATACAGGGTAAGAAACATAATGTTTAAAGATACAGGGTAAGAAACAGAATGTTTAATAGATACAGGGTAAGAAACAGAATGTTTAATAGATACAGGGTAAGAAACAGAGGATGATACAGGGTAAGAAACATAATTTTTAATAGATACAGGGTAAGAAACAGATAATGATACAGGGTAAGAAACCTAATGTTGAATAGATACAGGGTAAGAAACAGAATGTTGAATAGATACAGGGTAAGAAACAGAATGTTGAATAGATACAGGGTAAGAAACATAATGTTTAATAGATACAGGGTAAGAAACAGAATGTTGAATAGATACAGGGTAAGAAACATAATGTTGAATAGATACAGGGTAAGAAACAGAATGTTTAATAGATACAGGGTAAGAAACAGAGGATGATACAGGGTAAGAAACATAATGTTTAATAGATACAGGGTAAGAAACAGAATGTTTAATAGATACAGGGTAAGAAACAGAATGTTTAATAGATAGAGGGTAAGAAACAGAGGATGATACAGGGTAAGAAACAGAATGTTGAATAGATACAGGGTAAGAAACAGAATGTTTAATAGATACAGGGTAAGAAACAGAATGTTGAATAGATACAGGGTAAGAAACAGAGGATGATACTGGGTAAGAAACAGAATGTTTAATAGATACAGGGTAAGAAACAGAATGTTGAATAGATACAGGGTAAGAAACAGAATGTTTAATAGATACAGGGTAAGAAACAGAATGTTTTATAGATACAGGGTAAGAAACATAATGTTGAATAGATATAGGGTAAGAAACAGAGGATGATACAGGGTAAGAAACAGAATGTTTAATAGATACAGGGTAAGAAACAGAATGTTTAATAGATACAGGGTAAGAAACAGAGGATGATACAGGGTAAGAAACAGAATGTTGAATAGATACAGGGTAAGAAACAGAATGTTGAATAGATACAGGGTAAGAATCAGAATGTTTAATAGATACAGGGTAAGAAACAGAGGATGATACAGGGTAAGAAACAGAATGTTTAATAGATACAGGGTAAGAAACAGAATGTTTAATAGATAC
Organism: Oncorhynchus nerka; assembly: GCF_034236695.1. NCBI lineage: Eukaryota > Metazoa > Chordata > Actinopteri > Salmoniformes > Salmonidae > Oncorhynchus > Oncorhynchus nerka. Next base: position 5,386,016 of record NC_088422.1, on the reverse strand, counting down.
AGGGTAAGAAACAGAATGTTTAATAGATACAGGGTAAGAAACAGAATGTTTAAAAGATACAGGGTAAGAAACAGAATGTTTAATAGATACAGGGTAAGAAACAGAATGTTTAATAGATAGAGGGTAAGAAACATAATGTTTAATAGATACAGGGTAAGAAACAGAATGTTTAATAGATACAGGGTAAGAAACAGAGGATGATACAGGGTAAGAAACAGAATGTTTAATAGATAGAGGGTAAGAAACATAATGTTTAATAGATACAGGGTAAGAAACAGAGGATGATACAGGGTAAGAAACAGAATGTTTAATAGATACAGGGTAAGAAACAGAGGATGATACAGGGTAAGAAACATAATGTTTAATAGATACAGGGTAAGAAACAGAGGATGATACAGGGTAAGAAACAGAATGTTTAATAGATACAGGGTAAGAAACAGAATGTTGAATAGATACAGGGTAAGAAACAGAATGTTTAATAGATACAGGGTAAGAAACAGAGGATGATACAGGGTAAGAAACAGAATGTTTAATAGATACAGGGTAAGAAACAGAATGTTTAATAGATACAGGGTAAGAAACAGAATGTTGAATAGATACAGGGTAAGAAACAGAATGTTTAATAGATACAGGGTAAGAAACAGAGGATGATACAGGGTAAGAAACAGAATGTTTAATAGATACAGGGTAAGAAACAGAGGATGATACAGGGTAAGAAACAGAATGTTTAATAGATACAGGGTAAGAAACAGAATGTTGAATAGATACAGGGTAAGAAACAGAATGTTGAATAGATACAGGGTAAGAAACAGAATGTTGAATAGATACAGGGTAAGAAACAGAATGTTTAATAGATACAGGGTAAGAAACAGAATGTTGAATAGATACAGGGTAAGAAACATAATGTTGAATTGATACAGGGTAAGAAACAGAATGTTTAATAGATACAGGGTAAGAAACAGAGGATGATACAGGGTAAGAAACAGAATGTTTAATAGATACAGGGTAAGAAACAGAATGTTTAATAGATACAGGGTAAGAAACAGAGGATGATACAGGGTAAGAAACAGAATGTTTAATAGATACAGGGTAAGAAACAGAATGTTTAATAGATACAGGGTAAGAAACAGAGGATGATACAGGGTAAGAAACATAATGTTTAATAGATACAGGGTAAGAAACAGAGGATGATACAGGGTAAGAAACAGAATGTTTAATAGATACAGGGTAAGAAACAGAGGATGATACAGGGTAAGAAACATAATGTTTAATAGATACAGGGTAAGAAACAGAGGATGATACAGGGTAAGAAACAGAATGTTTAATAGATACAGGGTAAGAAACAGAATGTTGAATAGATACAGGGTAAGAAACAGAATGTTTAATAGAGGGTAAGAAACAGAGGATGATAAGAAACAGAATGTTTAATAGATACAGGGTAAGAAACAGAATGTTTAATAGATACAGGGTAAGAAACAGAATGTTGAATAGATACAGGGTAAGAAACAGAATGTTTAATAGATACAGGGTAAGAAACAGAGGATGATACAGGGTAAGAAACAGAATGAAACAGGGTAAGAAACAGAGGATGATACAGGGTAAGAAACAGAATGTTTAATAGATACAGGGTAAGAAACAGAACGTTGAATAGATACAGGGTAAGAAACAGAATGTTGAATAGATACAGGGTAAGAAACAGAATGTTGAATAGATACAGGGTAAGAAACAGAATGTTTAATAGATACAGGGTAAGAAACAGAATGTTGAATAGATACAGGGTAAGACACATAATGTTGAATTGATACAGGGTAAGAAACAGAATGTTTAATAGATACAGGGTAAGAAACAGAGGATGATACAGGGTAAGAAACAGAATGTTTAATAGATACAGGGTAAGAAACAGAATGTTTAATAGATACAGGGTAAGAAACAGAGGATGATACAGGGTAAGAAACAGAATGTTTAATAGATACAGGGTAAGAAACAGAATGTTTAATAGATACAGGGTAAGAAACAGAATGTTTAATAGATACAGGGTAAGAAACAGAATGTTTAATAGATACAGGGTAAGAAACAGAGGATGATACAGGGTAAGAAACAGAATGTTTAATAGATACAGGGTAAGAAACAGAATGTTTAATAGATACAGGGTAAGAAACAGAATGTTTAATAGATAATAAGAAACAGAGGATGATACAGGGTAAGAAACAGAATGTTTAATAGATACAGGGTAAGAAACAGAATGTTTAATAGATACAGGGTAAGAAACAGAATGTTTAATAGATAGAGGGTAAGAAACAGAATGTTTAATAGATACAGGTAAGAAACAAGATGATACAGGGTAAGAAACAGAATGTTTAATAGATAGATACAGGATGATACAGGGTAAGAAACAGAATGTTGAATAGATACAGGGTAAGAAACAGAATGTTTAATAGATACAGGGTAAGAAACAGAATGTTGAATAGATACAGGGTAAGAAACAGAGGATGATACTGGGTAAGAACCAGAATGTTTAATAGATACAGGGTAAGAAACAGAATGTTGAATAGATACAGGGTAAGAAACAGAATGTTTAATAGATACAGGGTAAGAAACATAATGTTTAATAGATACAGGGTAAGAAACAGAATGTTGAATAGATACAGGGTAAGAAACAGAATGTTTTAGATACATAGATACAGAGGATGATACAGGGTAAGAAACAGAATGTTTAATAGATACAGGGTAAGAAACAGAGGATGATACAGGGTAAGAAACAGAATGTTTAATAGATACAGGGTAAGAAACAGAATGTTGAATAGATACAGGGTAAGAAACAGAATGTTGAATAGATACAGGGTAAGAAACAGAATGTTGAATAGATACAGGGTAAGAAACAGAATGTTTAATAGATACAGGGTAAGAAACAGAATGTTTAATAGATACAGGGTAAGAAACAGAAGGAATAGATACAGAAACAGGATGATAGAAACAGAATGTTTAATAGATACAGGGTAAGAAACAGAATGTTGAATAGATACAGGGTAAGAAACAGAATGTTTAATAGATACAGGGTAAGAAACATAATGTTTTATAGATACAGGGTAAGAAACATAATGTTGAATAGATATAGGGTAAGAAACAGAGGATGATACAGGGTAAGAAACAGAATGTTTAATAGATACAGGGTAAGAAACAGAATGTTTAATAGATACAGGGTAAGAAACAGAGGATGATACAGGGTAAGAAACAGAATGTTGAATAGATACAGGGTAAGAAACAGAGGATGATACAGGGTAAGAAACAGAATGTTTAATAGATACAGGGTAAGAAACAGAGGATGATACAGGGTAAGAAACAGAATGTTTAATAGATACAGGGTAAGAAACAGAATGTTTAATAGATACAGGGTAAGAAACAGAATGTTTAATAGATACAGGGTAAGAAACAGAATGTTTAATAGATACAGGGTAAGAAACAGAATGTTTAATAGATACAGGGTAAGAAACAGAATGTTTAATAGATACATATGATACAGGGTAAGAAACAGAATGTTTAATAGATACAGGGTAAGAACAGAGGATGATACAGGGTAAGAAACAGAATGTTTAATAGATACAGGGTAAGAAACAGAATGTTTAATAGATAGAGGGTAAGAAACAGAATGTTTAATAGATACAGGGTAAGAAACAGAGGATGATACAGGGTAAGAAACAGAATGTTGAATAGATACAGGGTAAGAAACAGAATGTTTAATAGATACAGGGTAAGACACAGAATGTTTAATAGATACAGGGTAAGAAACAGAATGTTTAATAGATACACGGTAAGAAACAGAATGTTTAATAGATACAGGGTAAGAAACAGAATGTTTAATAGATACAGGGTAAGAAACAGAATGTTTAATAGATACAGGGTAAGAAACAGAGGATGATACAGGGTAAGAAACAGAATGTTTAATAGATACAGGGTAAGAAACAGAGGATGATACAGGGTAAGAAACAGAATGTTTTATAGATACAGGGTAAGAAACAGAATGTTTTATAGATACAGGGTAAGAAACAGAATGTTGAATAGATATAGGGTAAGAAACAGAGGATGATACAGGGTAAGAAACAGAATGTTTAATAGATACAGGGTAAGAAACAGAATGTTTAATAGATACAGGGTAAGAAACAGAATGTTGAATAGATACAGGGTAAGAAACAGAGGATGATACAGGGTAAGAAACAGAATGTTTAATAGATACAGGGTAAGAAACAGAATGTTTAATAGATACAGGGTAAGAAACAGAATGTTGAATAGATACAGGGTAAGAAACAGAATGTTTAATAGATACAGGGTAAGAAACAGAATGATAATAGAAACATAATGTTTAAAGATACAGGGTAAGAAACAGAATGTTTAATAGATACAGGGTAAGAAACAGAGGATGATACAGGGTAAGAAACAAAATGTTTAATAGATACAGGGTAAGAAACAGAATGTTTAATAAATACAGGGTAGAAACAGAGGATGATACAGGGTAAGAAACAGAATGTTTAATAGATACAGGGTAAGAAACAGATGATGATACAGGGTAAGAAACAGAATGTTTAATAGATACAGGGTAAGAAACAGAATGTTGAATAGATACAGGGTAAGAAACAGAATGTTTAATAGATACATACAGGATGATACAGGGTAAGAAACAGAATGTTTAATAGATACATAAGAACAGAGGATGATACAGGGTAAGAAACAGAATGTTTAATAGATACAGGGTAAGAAACAGAATGTTTAATAGATACAGGGTAAGAAACAGAATGTTTAATAGATACAGGGTAAGAAACAGAGGATGATACAGGGTAAGAAACAGAATGTTGAATAGATACAGGGTAAGAAACAGAATGTTTAATAGATACAGGGTAAGAAACAGAATGTTTAATAGATACAGGGTAAGAAACAGAATGTTTAATAGATACACGGTAAGAAACAGAAGATAGATACAGGGTAAGAAACAGAATGTTTAATAGATACAGGGTAAGAAACAGAATGTTTAATAGATACAGGGTAAGAAACAGAGATGATAAGGGTAAGAAACAGAATGTTTAATAGATACAGGGTAAGAAACAGAGGATGATACAGGGTAAGAAACAGAATGTTTATAGATACAGGGTAAGAAACAGAATGTTTTATAGATACAGGGTAAGAAACAGAATGTTGAATAGATAAGGTAAGAAACAGAGGATGATACAGGGTAAGAAACAGAATGTTTAATAGATACAGGGTAAGAAACAGAATGTTTAATAGATACAGGGTAAGAAACAGAATGTTGAATAGATACAGGGTAAGAAACAGAGGATGATACAGGGTAAGAAACAGAATGTTTAATAGATACAGGGTAAGAAACATAATGTTTAATAGATACAGGGTAAGAAACAGAATGTTGAATAGATACAGGGTAAGAAACAGAATGTTTAATAGATACAGGGTAAGAAACAGAGGATGATACAGGGTAAGAAACATAATGTTTAAAGATACAGGGTAAGAAACAGAATGTTTAATAGATACAGGGTAAGAAACAGAGGATGATACAGGGTAAGAAACAAAATGTTTAATAGATACAGGGTAAGAAACAGAATGTTTAATAGATACAGGGTAAGAAACAGAGGATGATACAGGGTAAGAAACAGAATGTTTAATAGATACAGGGTAAGAAACAGATGATGATACAGGGTAAGAAACAGAATGTTTAATAGATACAGGGTAAGAAACAGAATGTTGAATAGATACAGGGTAAGAAACAGAATGTTGAATAGATACAGGGTAAGAAACAGAATGTTTAATAGATACAGGGTAAGAAACAGAATGTTTAATAGATACAGGGTAAGAAACAGAATGTTTAATAGATACAGGGTAAGAAACAGAGGATGATACAGGGTAAGAAACAGAATGATTAATAGATACAGGGTAAGAAACAGAATGTTTAATAGATACAGGGTAAGAATCAGAATGTTGAATAGATACAGGGTAAGAAACAGAATGTTGAATAGATACAGGGTAAGAAACAGAATGTTTAATAGATACAGGGTAAGAAACAGAATGTTTAATAGATACAGGGTAAGAAACAGAATGTTTAATAGATACAGGGTAAGAAACATAATTTTGAATAGATACAGGATAAGAAACAGAGGATGATACAGGGTAAGAAACATAATGTTGAATAGATACAGGGTAAGAAACAGAATGTTGAATAGATACAGGGTAAGAAACAGAATGTTTAATAGATACAGGGTAAGAAACAGAATGTTTAATAGATACAGGGTAAGAAACAGAATGTTTAATAGATACAGGGTAAGAAACAGAATGTTTAATAGATACAGGGTAAGAAACAGAATTTTGAATAGATACAGGATAAGAAACAGAGGATGATACAGGGTAAGAATCAGAATGTTTAATAGATACAGGGTAAGAAACAGAATGTTTAATAGATACAGGGTAAGAAACAGAATGTTTAATAGATACAGGGTAAGAAACAGAATGTTTAATAGATACAGGGTAAGAAACAGAATGTTTAATAGATACAGGGTAAGAAACAGAATGTTTAATAGATACAGGGTAAGAAACAGAATGTTGAATAGATACAGGGTAAGAAACAGAATGTTTAATAGATACAGGGTAAGAAACATAATGTTTAATAGATACAGGGTAAGAAACAGAATGTTTAATAGATACAGGGTAAGAAACAGAATGTTTAATAGATACAGGGTAAGAAACAGAGGATGATACAGGGTAAGAAACAGAATGTTTAATAGATACAGGGTAAGAAACAGAGGATGATACAGGGTAAGAAACAGAATGTTTTATAGATACAGGGTAAGAAACATAATGTTTAATAGATACAGGGTAAGAAACAGAATGTTGAATAGATACAGGGTAAGAAACATAATGTTGAATAGATACAGGGTAAGAAACAGAATGTTTAATAGATACAGGGTAAGAAACAGAGGATGATACAGGGTAAGAAACATAATGTTTAAAGATACAGGGTAAGAAACAGAATGTTTAATAGATACAGGGTAAGAAACAGAATGTTTAATAGATACAGGGTAAGAAACAGAGGATGATACAGGGTAAGAAACATAATTTTTAATAGATACAGGGTAAGAAACAGATAATGATACAGGGTAAGAAACCTAATGTTGAATAGATACAGGGTAAGAAACAGAATGTTGAATAGATACAGGGTAAGAAACAGAATGTTGAATAGATACAGGGTAAGAAACATAATGTTTAATAGATACAGGGTAAGAAACAGAATGTTGAATAGATACAGGGTAAGAAACATAATGTTGAATAGATACAGGGTAAGAAACAGAATGTTTAATAGATACAGGGTAAGAAACAGAGGATGATACAGGGTAAGAAACATAATGTTTAATAGATACAGGGTAAGAAACAGAATGTTTAATAGAAGGGAAGAAACAGAATGTTTAATAGATACAGGGTAAGAAACAGAGGATGATACAGGGTAAGAAACAGAATGTTGAATAGATACAGGGTAAGAAACAGAATGTTTAATAGATACAGGGTAAGAAACAGAATGTTGAATAGAGGGTAAGAAAATAGAAACAGAATGTTTAATAGATACAGGGTAAGAAACAGAATGATACAGGGTAAGAAACAGAATGTTTAATAGATACAGGGTAAGAAACAGAATGAATGTTTTATAGATACAGGGTAAGAAACATAATGTTGAATAGATATAGATGATACAGGGTAAGAAACAGAATGTTTAATAGATACAGGGTAAGAAACAGAATGTTTAATAGATACAGGGTAAGAAACAGAGGATGATACAGGGTAAGAAACAGAATGTTGAATAGATACAGGGTAAGAAACAGAATGTTGAATAGATACAGGGTAAGAATCAGAATGTTTAATAGATACAGGGTAAGAAACAGAGTTTAATGATACAGGGTAAGAAACAGAATGTTTAATAGATACAGGGTAAGAAACAGAATGTTTAATAGATACAGGGTAAGAAACAGAATGTTTAATAGATACAGGGTAAGAAACAGAATGTTTAAAAGATACAGGGTAAGAAACAGAATGTTTAATAGATACAGGGTAAGAAACAGAATGTTTAATAGATACAGGGTAAGAAACATAATGTTTAATAGATACAGGGTAAGAAACAGAATGTTTAATAGATACAGGGTAAGAAACAGAATGTTTAATAGATACAGGGTAAGAAACAGAGGATGATACAGGGTAAGAAACAGAATGTTTAATAGATAAGAAACATAATGTTTAATAGATACAGGGTAAGAAACAGAGGATGATACAGGGTAAGAAACAGAATGTTTAATAGATAGAGGGTAAGAAACATAATGTTTAATAGATACAGGGTAAGAAACATAATGTTGAATAGATACAGGGTAAGAAACAGAGGATGATACAGGGTAAGAAACAGAATGTTTAATAGATACAGGGTAAGAAACAGAGGATGATACAGGGTAAGAAACATAATGTTTAATAGATACAGGGTAAGAAACAGAGGATGATACAGGGTAAGAAACAGAATGTTTAATAGATACAGGGTAAGAAACAGAATGTTGAATAGATACAGGGTAAGAAACAGAATGTTTAATAGATACAGGGTAAGAAACAGAGGATGATACAGGGTAAGAAACAGAATGTTTAATAGATACAGGGTAAGAAACAGAATGTTTAATAGATACAGGGTAAGAAACAGAATGTTGAATAGATACAGGGTAAGAAACAGAATGTTTAATAGATACAGGGTAAGAAACAGAGGATAAGAAACAGAATGTTTAATAGATACAGGGTAAGAAACAGAGGATGATACAAAGAAACAGAATGTTTAATAGATACAGGGTAAGAAACAGAATGTTGAATAGATACAGGGTAAGAAACAGAATGTTGAATAGATACAGGGTAAGAAACAGAATGTTGAATAGATACAGGGTAAGAAACAGAATGTTTAATAGATACAGGGTAAGAAACAGAATGTTGAATAGATACAGGGTAAGAAACAGAATGTTGAATAGATACAGGGTAAGAAACAGAATGTTTAATAGATACAGGGTAAGAAACAGAGGATGATACAGGGTAAGAAACAGAATGTTTAATAGATAGAGGGTAAGAAACAGAGGATGATACAGGGTAAGAAACAGAATGTTGAATAGATACAGGGTAAGAAACAGAATGTTTAATAGATACAGGGTAAGAAACAGAATGTTGAATAGATACAGGGTAAGAAACAGAGGATGAATAAGAACCAGAATGTTTAATAGATACAGGGTAAGAAACAGAATGTTGAATAGATACAGGGTAAGAAACAGAATGTTTAATAGATACAGGGTAAGAAACATAATGTTTAATAGATACAGGGTAAGAAACAGAATGTTGAATAGATACATAAGAACAGAATGTTTAATAGATACAGGGTAAGAAACAGAGGATGATACAGGGTAAGAAACAGAATGTTTAATAGATACAGGGTAAGAAACAGAATGTTGAATAGATACAGGGTAAGAAACAGAATGTTTAATAGATACAGGCTAAGATACAGAGGATGATACAGGGTAAGAAACAGAATGTTTAATAGATACAGGGTAAGAAACAGAGGATGATACAGGGTAAGAAACAGAATGTTTAATAGATACAGGGTAAGAAACAGAATGTTGAATAGATACAGGGTAAGAAACAGAATGTTGAATAGATACAGGGTAAGAAACAGAATGTTGAATAGATACAGGGTAAGAAACAGAATGTTTAATAGATACAGGGTAAGAAACAGAATGTTGAATAGATACAGGGTAAGAAACATAATGTTGAATAGATACAGGGTAAGAAACAGAATGTTTAATAGATACAGGGTAAGAAACAGAGGATGATACAGGGTAAGAAACAGAATGTTTAATAGATAGAGGGTAAGAAACAGAGGATGATACAGGGTAAGAAACAGAATGTTGAATAGATACAGGGTAAGAAACAGAATGTTTAATAGATACAGGGTAAGAAACAGAATGTGGAATAGATACAGGGTAAGAAACAGAGGATGATATTGGGTAAGAACCAGAATGTTTAATAGATACAGGGTAAGAAACAGAATGTTGAATAGATACAGGGTAAGAAACAGAATGTTTAATAGATACAGGGTAAGAAACATAATGTTTTATAGATACAGGGTAAGAAACATAATGTTGAATAGATATAGGGTAAGAAACAGAGGATGATACAGGGTAAGAAACAGAATGTTTAATAGATACAGGGTAAGAAACAGAATGTTTCATAGATACAGGGTAAGAAACAGAGGATGATACAGGGTAAGAAACAGAATGTTGAATAGATACAGGGTAAGAAACAGAGGATGATACAGGGTAAGAAACAGAATGTTTAATAGATACAGGGTAAGAAACAGAGGATGATACAGGGTAAGAAACAGAATGTTTAATAGATACAGGGTAAGAAACAGAGGATGATACAGGGTAAGAAACAGAATGTTTAATAGATACAGGGTAAGAAACAGAATGTTTAATAGATACAGGGTAAGAAACAGAATGTTTAATAGATACAGGGTAAGAAACAGAATGTTTAATAGATACAGGGTAAGAAACAGAATGTTTAATAGATACAGGGTAAGAAACAGAATGTTTAATAGATACAGGGTAAGAAACAGAGGATGATACAGGGTAAGAAACAGAATGTTTAATAGATACAGGGTAAGAAACAGAATGTTTAATAGATACAGGGTAAGAAACAGAATGTTTAATAATAGAGGGTACAGAGGATGATAAGAAGAAACAGAATGTTGAATAGATACAGGGTAAGAAACAGAATGTTTAATAGATACAGGGTAAGAAACAGAGGATGATACAGGGTAAGAAACAGAATGTTTAATAGATACAGGGTAAGAAACAGAATGTTTAATAGATACAGGGTAAGAAACAGAATGTTTAATAGATACAGGGTAAGAAACAGAGGATGATACAGGGTAAGAAACAGAATGTTGAATAGATACAGGGTAAGAAACAGAATGTTTAATAGATACAGGGTAAGAAACAGAGGATGATACAGGGTAAGAAACAGAATGTTTAATAGATACAGGGTAAGAAACAGAGGATGATACAGGGTAAGAAACAGAATGTTTAATAGATACAGGGTAAGAAACAGAATGTTGAATAGATACAGGGTAAGAAACAGAATGTTTAATAGATACAGGGTAAGATACAGAGGATGATACAGGGTAAGAAACAGAATGATTAATAGATACAGGTTAAGAAACATAATGTTTAATAGATACAGGGTAAGAAACAGAGGATGATACAGGGTAAGAAACAGAATGTTTAATAGATACAGGGTAAGAAACAGAGGATGATACAGGGTAAGAAACAGAATGTTTAATAGATACAGGGTAAGAAACAGAATGTTTAATAGATACAGGGTAAGAAACAGAATGTTTAATAGATACAGGGTAAGAAACAGAATGTTTAATAGATACAGGGTAAGAAACAGAATGTTTAATAGATACAGGGTAAGAAACAGAATGTTTAATAGATACAGGGTAAGAAACAGAGGATGATACAGGGTAAGAAACAGAATGTTTAATAGATACAGGGTAAGAAACAGAGGATGATACAGGGTAAGAAACAGAATGTTTAATAGATACAGGGTAAGAAACAGAATGTTTAATAGATACAGGGTAAGAAACAGAGGATGATACAGGGTAAGAAACAGAATGTTGAATAGATACAGGGTAAGAAACAGAGGATGATACAGGGTAAGAAACAGAATGTTTAATAGATACAGGGTAAGAAACAGAATGTTTAATAGATACAGGGTAAGAAACAGAATGTTTAATAGATACAGGGTAAGAAACAGAATGATTAATAGATACAGGGTAAGAAACAGAATGATTAATAGATACAGGGTAAGAAACAGAATGTTTAATAGATACAGGGTAAGAAACAGAGGATGATACAGGGTAAGAAACAGAATGTTGAATAGATACAGGGTAAGAAACAGAATGTTTAATAGATACAGGGTAAGAAACAGAATGTTGAATAGATACAGGGTAAGAAACAGAATGTTAAGAAACAGAATGTTTAATAGATACAGGGTAAGAAACAGAAGTTTGAATAGATACAGGGTAAGAAACAGAATGTTTAATAGATACAGGGTAAGAAACAGAATGTTTAATAGATACAGGGTAAGAAACAGAATGTTTAATAGATACAGGGTAAGAAACAGAATGTTTAATAGATACAGGGTAAGAAACAGAATGTTTAATAGATACAGGGTAAGAAACAGAATGTTTAATAGATACAGGGTAAGAAACAGAATGTTTAATAGATACAGGGTAAGAAACAGAATGTTTAATAGATACAGGGTAAGAAACAGAATGTTTAATAGATACAGGGTAAGAAACAGAATGTTTAATAGATACAGGGTAAGAAACAGAATGTTTAATAGATACAGGGTAAGAAACAGAGGATGATACAGGGTAAGAAACAGAATGTTTAATAGATACAGGGTAAGAAACAGAATGTTTAATAGATACAGGGTAAGAAACAGAATGTTTAATAGATACAGGGTAAGAAACAGAGGATGATACAGGGTAAGAAACAGAATGTTTAATAGATACAGGGTAAGAAACAGAATGTTTAATAGATACAGGGTAAGAAACAGAATTTTGAATAGATACAGGATAAGAAACAGAGGATGATACAGGGTAAGAATCAGAATGTTTAATAGATACAGGGTAAGAAACAGAATGTTTAATAGATACAGGGTAAGAAACAGAATGTTTAATAGATACAGGGTAAGAAACAGAATGTTTAATAGATACAGGGTAAGAAACAGAATGTTTAATAGATACAAGAAACAGAATGTTTAATAGATACAGGGTAAGAAACAGAATGTTGAATAGATACAGGGTAAGAAACAGAATGTTTAATAGATACAGGGTAAGAAACATAATGTTTAATAGATACAGGGTAAGAAACAGAATGTTTAATAGATACAGGGTAAGAAACAGAATGTTTAATAGATACAGGGTAAGAAACAGAGGATGATACAGGGTAAGAAACAGAATGTTTAATAGATACAGGGTAAGAAACAGAGGATGATACAGGGTAAGAAACAGAATGTTTTATAGATACAGGGTAAGAAACATAATGTTTAATTAGAAACAGAATGTTGAATAGATACAGGGTAAGAAACATAATGTTGAATAGATACAGGGTAAGAAACAGAATGTTGAATAGATACAGGGTAAGAAACAGAGGATGATACAGGGTAAGAAACATAATGTTTAAAGATACAGGGTAAGAAACAGAATGTTTAATAGATACAGGGTAAGAAACAGAATGTTTAATAGATACAGGGTAAGAAACAGAGGATGATACAGGGTAAGAAACATAATTTTAATAGATACAGGGTAAGAAACAGATAATGATACAGGGTAAGAAACAGAATGTTGAATAGATACAGGGTAAGAAACAGAATGTTTAATAGATACAGGGTAAGAAACAGAATGTTGAATAGATACAGGGTAAGAAAATAATGTTTAATAGATACAGGGTAAGAAACAGAATGTTGAATAGATACAGGGTAAGAAACATAATGTTGAATAGATACAGGGTAAGAAACAGAATGTTTAATAGATACAGGGTAAGAAACAGAGGATGATACAGGGTAAGAAACATAATGTTTAATAGATACAGGGTAAGAAACAGAATGTTTAATAGATACAGGGTAAGAAACAGAATGTTTAATAGATACAGGGTAAGAAACAGAGGATGATACAGGGTAAGAAACAGAATGTTGAATAGATACAGGGTAAGAAACAGAATGTTTAATAGATACAGGGTAAGAAACAGAATGTTGAATAGATACAGGGTAAGAAACAGAGGATGATACTGGGTAAGAAACAGAATGTTTAATAGATACAGGGTAAGAAACAGAATGTTGAATAGATACAGGGTAAGAAACAGAATGTTTAATAGATACAGGGTAAGAAACAGAATGTTTTATAGATACAGGGTAAGAAACATAATGTTGAATAGATACAGGGTAAGAAACAGAGGATGATACAGGGTAAGAAACAGAATGTTTAATAGATACAGGGTAAGAAACAGAATGTTTAATAGATACAGGGTAAGAAACAGAGGATGATACAGGGTAAGAAACAGAATGTTGAATAGATACAGGGTAAGAAACAGAATGTTGAATAGATACAGGGTAAGAATCAGAATGTTTAATAGATACAGGGTAAGAAACAGAGGATGATACAGGGTAAGAAACAGAATGTTTAATAGATACAGGGTAAGAAACATAATGTTGAATAGATAAGAAACAGAATGTTTAATAGATACAGGGTAAGAAACAGAATGTTTAATAGATACAGGGTAAGAAACAGAATGTTTAAAAGATACAGGGTAAGAAACAGAATGTTTAATAGATACAGGGTAAGAAACAGAATGTTTAATAGATAGAGGGTAAGAAACATAATGTTTAATAGATACAGGGTAAGAAACAGAATGTTTAATAGATACAGGGTAAGAAACAGAGGATGATACAGGGTAAGAAACAGAATGTTTAATAGATACAGGGTAAGAAACAGAATGTTTAATAGATACAGGGTAAGAAACAGAATGTTTAATAGATACAGGGTAAGAAACAGAATGTTTAATAGATACAGGGTAAGAAACAGAGATGATACAGAATGTTTAATAGATACAGGGTAAGAAACAGAGGATGATAAGGGTAAGAAACATAATGTTTAATAGATACAGGGTAAGAAACAGAGGATGATACAGGGTAAGAAACAGAATGTTTAATAGATACAGGGTAAGAAACAGAATGTTGAATAGATACAGGGTAAGAAACAGAATGTTTAATAGATACATAAGAAACAGAGGATGATACAGGGTAAGAAACAGAATGTTTAATAGATACAGGGTAAGAAACAGAATGTTTAATAGATACAGGGTAGAAACAGAGGATGATACAGGGTAAGAAACAGAATGTTTAATAGATACAGGGTAAGAAACAGAGGATGATACAGGGTAAGAAACAGAATGTTTAATAGATACAGGGTAAGAAACAGAATGTTGAATAGATACAGGGTAAGAAACAGAATGTTGAATAGATACAGGGTAAGAAACAGAATGTTGAATAGATACAGGGTAAGAAACAGAATGTTTAATAGATACAGGGTAAGAAACAGAATGTTGAATAGATACAGGGTAAGAAACATAATGTTGAATTGATACAGGGTAAGAAACAGAATGTTTAATAGATACAGGGTAAGAAACAGAGGATGATACAGGGTAAGAAACAGAATGTTTAATAGATAGAGGGTAAGAAACAGAGGATGATACAGGGTAAGAAACAGAATGTTGAATAGATACAGGGTAAGAAACAGAATGTTTAATAGATACAGGGTAAGAAACAGAATGTTGAATAGATACAGGGTAAGAAACATGAATGTTAAGAACCAGAATGTTTAATAGATACAGGGTAAGAAACAGAATGTTGAATAGATACAGGGTAAGAAACAGAATGTTTAATAGATACAGGGTAAGAAACATAATGTTTAATAGATACAGGGTAAGAAACAGAATGTTGAATAGATACAGGGTAAGAATCAGAATGTTTAATAGATACAGGCTAAGATACAGAGGATGATACAGGGTAAGAAACAGAATGTTTAATAGATACAGGGTAAGAAACAGAATGTTTAATAGATACAGGGTAAGAAACAGAGGATGATACAGGGTAAGAAACAGAATGTTTAATAGATACAGGGTAAGAAACAGAATGTTGAATAGATACAGGGTAAGAAACAGAATGTTGAATAGATACAGGGTAAGAAACAGAATGTTTAATAGATACAGGGTAAGAAACAAAATGTTTAATAGATACAGGGTAAGAAACAGAATGTTTAATAAATACAGGGTAAGAAACAGAGGATGATACAGGGTAAGAAACAGAATGTTTAATAGATACAGGGTAAGAAACAGATGATGATACAGGGTAAGAAACAGAATGTTTAATAGATACAGGGTAAGAAACGTAATGTTGAATAGATACAGGGTAAGAAACAGAATGTTGAATAGATACAGGGTAAGAAACAGAATGTTTAATAGATACAGGGTAAGAAACAGAACAGGGTAAGAAACAGAATGTTTAATAGATACAGGGTAAGAAACAGAGGATGATACAGGGTAAGAAACAGAATGATTAATAGATACAGGGTAAGAAACAGAATGTTTAATAGATACAGGGTAAGAATCAGAATGTTGAATAGATACAGGGTAAGAACCAGAATGTTGAATAGATACAGGGTAAGAAACAGAATGTTTAATAGATACAGGGTAAGAAACAGAATGTTTAATAGATACAGGGTAAGAAACAGAATGTTTAATAGATAAGAAACATAATTTTGAATAGATACAGGATAAGAAACAGAGGATGATACAGGGTAAGAAACATAATGTTGAATAGATACAGGGTAAGAAACAGAATGTTGAATAGATACAGGGTAAGAAACAGAATGTTTAATAGATACAGGGTAAGAAACAGAATGTTTAATAGATACAGGGTAAGAAACAGAATGTTTAATAGATACAGGGTAAGAAACAGAATGTTTAATAGATACAGGGTAAGAAACAGAATTTTGAATAGATACAGGATAAGAAACAAGAAACAGGGTAAGAATCAGAATGTTTAATAGATACAGGGTAAGAAACAGAATGTTTAATAGATACAGGGTAAGAAACAGAATGTTTAATAGATACAGGGTAAGAAACAGAATGTTTAATAGATACAGGGTAAGAAACAGAATGTTTAATAGATACAGGGTAAGAAACAGAATGTTTAATAGATACAGGGTAAGAAACAGAATGTTGAATAGATACAGGGTAAGAAACAGAATGTTTAATAGATACAGGGTAAGAAACAGAATGTTTAATAGATACAGGGTAAGAAACAGAATGTTTAATAGATACAGGGTAAGAAACAGAATGTTTAATAGATACAGGGTAAGAAACAGAGGATGATACAGGGTAAGAAACAGAATGTTTAATAGATACAGGGTAAGAAACAGAGGATGATACAGGGTAAGAAACATAATGTTTTATAGATACAGGGTAAGAAACATAATGTTTAATAGATACAGGGTAAGAAACAGAATGTTGAATAGATACAGGGTAAGAAACATAATGTTGAATAGATACAGGGTAAGAAACAGAATGTTTAATAGATACAGGGTAAGAAACAGAGGATGATACAGGGTAAGAAACATAATGTTTAAAGATACAGGGTAAGAAACAGAATGTTTAATAGATACAGGGTAAGAAACAGAATGTTTAATAGATACAGGGTAAGAAACAGAGGATGATACAGGGTAAGAAACATAATGTTTAATAGATACAGGGTAAGAAACAGATAATGATACAGGGTAAGAAATAATGTTGAATAGATACAGGGTAAGAAACAGAATGTTGAATAGATACAGGGTAAGAAACAGAATGTTGAATAGATACAGGGTAAGAAACATAATGTTTAATAGATACAGGGTAAGAAACAGAATGTTGAATAGATACAGGGTAAGAAACATAATGTTGAATAGAACAGGTAAGAAACAGAATGTTTAATAGATACAGGGTAAGAAACAGAGGATGATACAGGGTAAGAAACATAATGTTTAATAGATACAGGGTAAGAAACAGAATGTTTAATAGATACAGGGTAAGAAACAGAATGTTTAATAGATAAGAAACAGAGGATGTACAAGAAACAGAATGTTGAATAGATACAGGGTAAGAAACAGAATGTTTAATAGATACAGGGTAAGAAACAGAATGTTGAATAGATACAGGGTAAGAAACAGAGGATGATACTGGGTAAGAAACAGAATGTTTAATAGATACAGGGTAAGAAACAGAATGTTGAATAGATACAGGGTAAGAAACAGAATGTTTAATAGATACAGGGTAAGAAACAGAATGTTTTATAGATACAGGGTAAGAAACATAATGTTGAATAGATATAGGGTAAGAAACAGAGGATGATACAGGGTAAGAAACAGAATGTTTAATAGATACAGGGTAAGAAACAGAATGTTTAATAGATACAGGGTAAGAAACAGAGGATGATACAGGGTAAGAAACAGAATGTTGAATAGATACAGGGTAAGAAACAGAATGTTGAATAGATACAGGGTAAGAATCAGAATGTTTAATAGATACAGGGTAAGAAACAGAGGATGATACAGGGTAAGAAACAGAATGTTTAATAGATACAGGGTAAGAAACAGAATGTTTAATAGATACAGGGTAAGAAACAGAATGTTTAATAGATACAGGGTAAGAAACAGAATGTTTAAAAGATACAGGGTAAGAAACAGAATGTTTAATAGATACAGGGTAAGAAACAGAATGTTTAATAGATAGAGGGTAAGAAACATAATGTTTAATAGATACAGGGTAAGAAACAGAATGTTTAATAGATACAGGGTAAGAAACAGAGGATGATACAGGGTAAGAAACAGAATGTTTAATAGATAGAGGGTAAGAAACATAATGTTTAATAGATACAGGGTAAGAAACAGAGGATGATACAGGGTAAGAAACAGAATGTTTAATAGATAGAGGGTAAGAAACATAATGTTTAATAGATACAGGGTAAGAAACAGAGGATGATACAGGGTAAGAAACAGAATGTTTAATAGATACAGGGTAAGAAACAGAGGATGATACAGGGTAAGAAACATAATGTTTAATAGATACAGGGTAAGAAACAGAGGATGATACAGGGTAAGAAACAGAATGTTTAATAGATACAGGGTAAGAAACAGAATGTTGAATAGATACAGGGTAAGAAACAGAATGTTTAATAGATACAGGGTAAGAAACAGAGGATGATACAGGGTAAGAAACAGAATGTTTAATAGATACAGGGTAAGAAACAGAATGTTTAATAGATACAGGGTAAGAAACAGAATGTTGAATAGATACAGGGTAAGAAACAGAATGTTTAATAGATACAGGTAAGAAACAGAGGATGATACAGGGTAAGAAACAGAATGTTTAATAGATACAGGGTAAGAAACAGAGGATGATACAGGGTAAGAAACAGAATGTTTAATAGATACAGGGTAAGAAACAGAATGTTGAATAGATACAGGGTAAGAAACAGAATGTTGAATAGATACAGGGTAAGAAACAGAATGTTGAATAGATACAGGGTAAGAAACAGAATGTTTAATAGATACAGGGTAAGAAACAGAATGTTGAATAGATACAGGGTAAGAAACATAATGTTGAATTGATACAGGGTAAGAAACAGAATGTTTAATAGATACAGGGTAAGAAACAGAGGATGATACAGGGTAAGAAACAGAATGTTTAATAGATAGAGGGTAAGAAACAGAGGATGATACAGGGTAAGAAACAGAATGTTGAATAGATACAGGGTAAGAAACAGAATGTTTAATAGATACAGGGTAAGAAACAGAATGTTGAATAGATACAGGGTAAGAAACAGAGGATGATACTGGGTAAGAACCAGAATGTTTAATAGATACAGGGTAAGAAACAGAATGTTGAATAGATACAGGGTAAGAAACAGAATGTTTAATAGATACAGGGTAAGAAACATAATGTTTAATAGATACAGGGTAAGAAACAGAATGTTGAATAGATACAGGGTAAGAAACAGAATGTTTAATAGATACAGGGTAAGAAACAGAGGATGATACAGGGTAAGAAACAGAATGTTTAATAGATACAGGGTAAGAAACAGAATGTTGAATAGATACAGAATGTTTAATAGATACAGGCTAAGAAACAGAGGATGATACAGGGTAAGAAACAGAATGTTTAATAGATAGAAACAGGATGATACAGGGTAAGAAACAGAATGTTTAATAGATACAGGGTAAGAAACAGAATGTTGAATAGATACAGGGTAAGAAACAGAATGTTGAATAGATACAGGGTAAGAAACAGAATGTTGAATAGATACAGGGTAAGAAACAGAATGTTTAATAGATACAGGGTAAGAAACAGAATGTTGAATAGATACAGGGTAAGAAACAGAATGTTGAATAGATACAGGGTAAGAAACAGAATGTTTAATAGATACAGGGTAAGAAACAGAATAGATACAGGTAAGAAACAGAATGTTTAATAGATAGAGGGTAAGAAACAGAGGATGATACAGGGTAAGAAACAGAATGTTGAATAGATACAGGGTAAGAAACAGAATGTTTAATAGATACAGGGTAAGAAACAGAATGTGGAATAGATAATAAGAAACAGAGGATGATAGTAAAACAGAATGTTTAATAGATACAGGGTAAGAAACAGAATGTTGAATAGATACAGGGTAAGAAACAGAATGTTTAATAGATACAGGGTAAGAAACATAATGTTTTATAGATACAGGGTAAGAAACATAATGTTGAATAGATATAGGGTAAGAAACAGAGGATGATACAGGGTAAGAAACAGAATGTTTAATAGATACAGGGTAAGAAACAGAATGTTTCATAGATACAGGGTAAGAAACAGAATGTTTGAATGATACAGGGTAAGAAACAGAATGTTTAATAGATACAGGGTAAGAAACAGAGGATGATACAGGGTAAGAAACAGAATGTTTAATAGATACAGGGTAAGAAACAGAGGATGATACAGGGTAAGAAACAGAATGTTTAATAGATACAGGGTAAGAAACAGAATGTTTAATAGATACAGGGTAAGAAACAGAATGTTTAATAGATACAGGGTAAGAAACAGAATGTTTAATAGATACAGGGTAAGAAACAGAATGTTTAATAGATACAGGGTAAGAAACAGAATGTTTAATAGATACAGGGTAAGAAACAGAGGATGATACAGGGTAAGAAACAGAATGTTTAATAGATACAGGGTAAGAAACAGAATGTTTAATAGATACAGGGTAAGAAACAGAATGTTTTAGATACAAGTAAGAAACAGAGGAGATACAGGGTAAGAAACAGAATGTTGAATAGATACAGGGTAAGAAACAGAATGTTTAAGGATGATACAGGGTAAGAAACAGAATGTTTAATAGATACAGGGTAAGAAACAGAATGTTTAATAGATAGAGGGTAAGAAACAGAATGTTTAATAGATACAGGGTAAGAAACAGAGGATGATACAGGGTAAGAAACAGAATGTTGAATAGATACAGGGTAAGAAACAGAATGTTTAATAGATACAGGGTAAGAAACAGAGGATGATACAGGGTAAGAAACAGAATGTTTAATAGATACAGGGTAAGAAACAGAGGATGATACAGGGTAAGAAACATAATGTTTAATAGATACAGGGTAAGAAACAGAGGATGATACAGGGTAAGAAACAGAATGTTTAATAGATACAGGGTAAGAAACAGAATGTTGAATAGATACAGGGTAAGAAACAGAATGTTTAATAGATACAGGGTAAGATACAGAGGATGATACAGGGTAAGAAACAGAATGATTAATAGATACAGGTTAAGAAACATAATGTTTAATAGATACAGGGTAAGAAACAGAGGATGATACAGGGTAAGAAACAGAATGTTTAATAGATACAGGGTAAGAAACAGAGGATGATACAGGGTAAGAAACAGAATGTTTAATAGATACAGGGTAAGAAACAGAATGTTTAATAGATACAGGGTAAGAAACAGAATGTTTAATAGATACAGGGTAAGAAACAGAATGTTTAATAGATACAGGGTAAGAAACAGAATGTTTAATAGATACAGGGTAAGAAACAGAATGTTTAATAGATACAGGGTAAGAAACAGAGGATGATACAGGGTAAGAAACAGAATGTTTAATAGATACAGGGTAAGAAACAGAGGACGATACAGGGTAAGAAACAGAATGTTTAATAGATACAGGGTAAGAAACAGAATGTTTAATAGATACAGGGTAAGAAACAGAGGATGATACAGGGTAAGAAACAGAATGTTGAATAGATACAGGGTAAGAAACAGAATGTTTAATAGATACAGGGTAAGAAACAGAATGATTAATAGATACAGGGTAAGAAACAGAATGATTAATAGATACAGGGTAAGAAACAGAATGTTTAATAGATACAGGGTAAGAAACAGAGGATGATACAGGGTAAGAAACAGAATGTTGAATAGATACAGGGTAAGAAACAGAATGTTTAATAGATACAGGGTAAGAAACAGAATGTTGAATAGATACAGGGTAAGAAACAGACTGTAAGAAACATAATGTTTAATAGATACAGGGTAAGAAACAGAATGTTGAATAGATACAGGGTAAGAAACAGAATGTTTAATAGATACAGGGTAAGAAACAGAATGTTTAATAGATACAGGGTAAGAAACAGAATGTTTAATAGATACAGGGTAAGAAACAGAATGTTTAATAGATACAGGGTAAGAAACAGAATGTTTAATAGATACAGGGTAAGAAACAGAATTTTGAATAGATACAGGATAAGAAACAGAGGATGATACAGGGTAAGAATCAGAATGTTTAATAGATACAGGGTAAGAAACAGAATGTTTAATAGATACAGGGTAAGAAACAGAATGTTTAATAGATACAGGGTAAGAAACAGAATGTTTAATAGATACAGGGTAAGAAACAGAGGATGATACAGGGTAAGAAACAGAATGTTTAATAGATAGAGGGTAAGAAACATAATGTTTAATAGATACAGGGTAAGAAACAGAATGTTTAATAGATAGAGGGTAAGAAACAGAGGATGATACAGGGTAAGAAACAGAATGTTTAATAGATACAGGGTAAGAAACAGAATGTTTAATAGATACAGGGTAAGAAACAGAGGATGATACAGGGTAAGAAACAGAATGTTTAATAGATACAGGGTAAGAAACAGATGATGATACAGGGTAAGAAACAGAATGTTTAATAGATACAGGGTAAGAAACAGAATTTTGAATAGATACAGGATAAGAAACAGAGGATGATACAGGGTAAGAATCAGAATGTTTAATAGATACAGGGTAAGAAACAGAATGTTTAATAGATACAGGGTAAGAAACAGAATGTTTAATAGATACAGGGTAAGAAACAGAATGTTTAATAGATACAGGGTAAGAAACAGAATGTTTAATAGATACAGGGTAAGAAACAGAATGTTTAATAGATACAGGGTAAGAAACAGAATGTTGAATAGATACAGGGTAAGAAACAGAATGTTTAATAGATACAGGGTAAGAAACATAATGTTTAATAGATACAGGGTAAGAAACAGAATGTTTAATAGATACAGGGTAAGAAACAGAATGTTTAATAGATACAGGGTAAGAAACAGAGGATGATACAGGGTAAGAAACAGAATGTTTAATAGATACAGGGTAAGAAACAGAGGATGATACAGGGCAAGAAACAGAATGTTTTATAGATACAGGGTAAGAAACATAATGTTTAATAGATACAGGGTAAGAAACAGAATGTTGAATAGATACAGGGTAAGAAACATAATGTTGAATAGATACAGGGTAAGAAACAGAATGTTGAATAGATACAGGGTAAGAAACAGAGGATGATACAGGGTAAGAAACATAATGTTTAAAGATACAGGGTAAGAAACAGAATGTTTAATAGATACAGGGTAAGAAACAGAATGTTTAATAGATACAGGTAAGAAACAGAGGATGATACAGGGTAAGAAACATAATTTTAATAGATACAGGGTAAGAAACAGATAATGATACAGGGTAAGAAACCTAATGTTGAATAGATACAGGGTAAGAAACAGAATGTTGAATAGATACAGGGTAAGAAACAGAATGTTGAATAGATACAGGGTAAGAAACATAATGTTTAATAGATACAGGGTAAGAAACAGAATGTTGAATAGATACAGGGTAAGAAACATAATGTTGAATAGATACAGGGTAAGAAACAGAATGTTTAATAGATACAGGGTAAGAAACAGAGGATGATACAGGGTAAGAAACATAATGTTTAATAGATACAGGGTAAGAAACAGAATGTTTAATAGATACAGGGTAAGAAACAGAATGTTTAATAGATAGAGGGTAAGAAACAGAGGATGATACAGGGTAAGAAACAGAATGTTGAATAGATACAGGGTAAGAAACAGAATGTTTAATAGATACAGGGTAAGAAACAGAATGTTGAATAGATACAGGGTAAGAAACAGAGGATGATACTGGGTAAGAAACAGAATGTTTAATAGATACAGGGTAAGAAACAGAATGTTGAATAGATACAGGGTAAGAAACAGAATGTTTAATAGATACAGGGTAAGAAACAGAATGTTTTATAGATACAGGGTAAGAAACATAATGTTGAATAGATATAGGGTAAGAAACAGAGGATGATACAGGGTAAGAAACAGAATGTTTAATAGATACAGGGTAAGAAACAGAATGTTTAATAGATACAGGGTAAGAAACAGAGGATGATACAGGGTAAGAAACAGAATGTTGAATAGATACAGGGTAAGAAACAGAATGTTGAATAGATACAGGGTAAGAATCAGAATGTTTAATAGATACAGGGTAAGAAACAGAGGATGATACAGGGTAAGAAACATAATGTTGAATAGATACAGGGTAAGAAACAGAATGTTTAATAGATACAGGGTAAGAAACAGAATGTTTAATAGATACAGGGTAAGAAACAGAATGTTTAAAAGATACAGGGTAAGAAACAGAATGTTTAATAGATACAGGGTAAGAAACAGAATGTTTAATAGATAGAGGGTAAGAAACATAATGTTTAATAGATACAGGGTAAGAAACAGAATGTTTAATAGATACAGGGTAAGAAACAGAGGATGATACAGGGTAAGAAACAGAATGTTTAATAGATAGAGGGTAAGAAACATAATGTTTAATAGATACAGGTAAGAAACAGAGGAAACAGGGTAAGAAACAGAATGTTTAATAGATACAGGGTAAGAAACAGAGGATGATACAGGGTAAGAAACATAATGTTTAATAGAGGGTAAGAAACAGAGGATGATACAGGGTAAGAAACAGAATGTTTAATAGATACAGGGTAAGAAACAGAATGTTGAATAGATACAGGGTAAGAAACAGAATGTTTAATAGATACAGGGTAAGAAACAGAGGATGATACAGGGTAAGAAACAGAATGTTTAATAGATACAGGGTAAGAAACAGAATGTTTAATAGATACAGGGTAAGAAACAGAGGATGATACAGGGTAAGAAACAGAATGTTTAATAGATACAGGGTAAGAAACAGAGGATGATACAGGGTAAGAAACAGAATGTTTAATAGATACAGGGTAAGAAACAGAATGTTGAATAGATACAGGGTAAGAAACAGAATGTTGAATAGATACAGGGTAAGAAACAGAATGTTGAATAGATACAGGGTAAGAAACAGAATGTTTAATAGATACAGGGTAAGAAACAGAATGTTGAATAGATACAGGGTAAGAAACATAATGTTGAATTGATACAGGGTAAGAAACAGAATGTTTAATAGATACAGGGTAAGAAACAGAGGATGATACAGGGTAAGAAACAGAATGTTTAATAGATAGAGGGTAAGAAACAGAGGATGATACAGGGTAAGAAACAGAATGTTGAATAGATACAGGGTAAGAAACAGAATGTTTAATAGATACAGGGTAAGAAACAGAATGTTGAATAGATACAGGGTAAGAAACAGAGGATGATACTGGGTAAGAACCAGAATGTTTAATAGATACAGGGTAAGAAACAGAATGTTGAATAGATACAGGGTAAGAAACAGAATGTTTAATAGATACAGGGTAAGAAACATAATGTTTAATAGATACAGGGTAAGAAACAGAATGTTGAATAGATACAGGGTAAGAATCAGAATGTTTAATAGATACAGGGTAAGAAACAGAGGATGATACAGGGTAAGAAACAGAATGTTTAATAGATACAGGGTAAGAAACAGAATGTTGAATAGATACAGGGTAAGAAACAGAATGTTTAATAGATACAGGCTAAGATACAGAGGATGATACAGGGTAAGAAACAGAATGTTTAATAGATACAGGGTAAGAAACAGAGGATGATACAGGGTAAGAAACAGAATGTTTAATAGATACAGGGTAAGAAACAGAATGTTGAATAGATACAGGGTAAGAAACAGAATGTTGAATAGATACAGGGTAAGAAACAGAATGTTGAATAGATACAGGGTAAGAAACAGAATGTTTAATAGATACAGGGTAAGAAACAGAATGTTGAATAGATACAGGGTAAGAAACATAATGTTGAATTGATACAGGGTAAGAAACAGAATGTTTAATAGATACAGGGTAAGAAACAGAGGATGATACAGGGTAAGAAACAGAATGTTTAATAGATAGAGGGTAAGAAACAGAGGATGATACAGGGTAAGAAACAGAATGTTGAATAGATACAGGGTAAGAAACAGAATGTTTAATAGATACAGGGTAAGAAACAGAATGTGGAATAGATACAGGGTAAGAAACAGAGGATGATATTGGGTAAGAACCAGAATGTTTAATAGATACAGGGTAAGAAACAGAATGTTGAATAGATACAGGGTAAGAAACAGAATGTTTAATAGATACAGGGTAAGAAACATAATGTTTTATAGATACAGGGTAAGAAACATAATGTTGAATAGATATAGGGTAAGAAACAGAGGATGATACAGGGTAAGAAACAGAATGTTTAATAGATACAGGGTAAGAAACAGAATGTTTCATAGATACAGGGTAAGAAACAGAGGATGATACAGGGTAAGAAACAGAATGTTGAATAGATACAGGGTAAGAAACAGAGGATGATACAGGGTAAGAAACAGAATGTTTTAGATACAGGGTAAGAAACAGAGGATACAGGGTAAGAAACAGAATGTTTAATAGATACAGGGTAAGAAACAGAGGATGATACAGGGTAAGAAACAGAATGTTTAATAGATACAGGGTAAGAAACAGAATGTTTAATAGATACAGGGTAAGAAACAGAATGTTTAATAGATACAGGGTAAGAAACAGAATGTTTAATAGATACAGGGTAAGAAACAGAATGTTTAATAGATACAGGGTAAGAAACAGAATGTTTAATAGATGATACAGGGTAAGAAACAGAATGTTTAATAGATACAGGGTAAGAAACAGAATGTTGAATAGATACAGGGTAAGAAACAGAATGTTTAATAGATACAGGGTAAGAAACAGAGGATGATACAGGGTAAGAAACAGAATGTTGAATAGATACAGGGTAAGAAACAGAATGTTTAATAGATACAGGGTAAGAAACAGAGGATGATACAGGGTAAGAAACAGAATGTTTAATAGATACAGGGTAAGAAACAGAGGATGATACAGGGTAAGAAACATAATGTTTAATAGATACAGGGTAAGAAACAGAGGATGATACAGGGTAAGAAACAGAATGTTTAATAGATACAGGGTAAGAAACAGAATGTTTAATAGATACAGGGTAAGAAACAGAATGTTTAATAGATACAGGGTAAGAAACAGAATGTTTAATAGATACAGGGTAAGAAACAGAATGTTTAATAGATACAGGGTAAGAAACAGAATGTTTAATAGATACAGGGTAAGAAACAGAGGATGATGATACAGGGTAAGAAACAGAATGTTTAATAGATAAGAAACAGAGGACGATACAGGGTAAGAAACAGAATGTTTAATAGATACAGGGTAAGAAACAGAATGTTTAATAGATACAGGGTAAGAAACAGAGGATGATACATAAGAAACAGAATGTTTAATAGATACAGGGTAAGAAACAGAGGATGATACAGGGTAAGAAACAGAATGTTTAATAGATACAGGGTAAGAAACAGAATGTTTAATAGATACAGGGTAAGAAACAGAATGTTTAATAGATACAGGGTAAGAAACAGAATGTTTAATAGATACAGGGTAAGAAACAGAATGATTAATAGATACAGGGTAAGAAACAGAATGTTTAATAGATACAGGGTAAGAAACAGAGGATGATACAGGGTAAGAAACAGAATGTTGAATAGATAAGAAACAGAATGTTTAATAGATACAGGGTAAGAAACAGAATGTTGAATAGATACAGGGTAAGAAACAGAGGATGATACTGGGTAAGAAACAGAATGTTTAATAGATACAGGGTAAGAAACAGAATGTTGAATAGATACAGGGTAAGAAACAGAATGTTTAATAGATACAGGGTAAGAAACAGAATGTTTAATAGATACAGGGTAAGAAACAGAATGTTTAATAGATACAGGGTAAGAAACAGAATGTTTAATAGATACAGGGTAAGAAACAGAATGTTTAATAGATACAGGGTAAGAAACAGAATGTTTAATAGGGTAAGAAACAGAATGTTTAATAGATACAGGGTAAGAAACAGAATGTTTAATAGATACAGGGTAAGAAACAGAATGTTTAATAGATACAGGGTAAGAAACAGAATGTTTAATAGATACAGGGTAAGAAACAGAGGATGATAAGAAACAGAATGTTTAATAGATACAGGGTAAGAAACAGAATGTTTAATAGATACAGGGTAAGAAACAGAATGTTTAATAGATACAGGGTAAGAAACAGAGGATGATACAGGGTAAGAAACAGAATGTTTAATAGATACAGGGTAAGAAACAGAATGTTTAATAGATACAGGGTAAGAAACAGAGGATGATACAGGGTAAGAAACAGAATGTTTAATAGATACAGGGTAAGAAACAGAGGATGATACAGGGTAAGAAACAGAATGTTTAATAGATACACGGTAAGAAACAGATGATGATACAGGGTAAGAAACGTAATGTTGAATAGATACAGGGTAAGAAACAGAATGTTGAATAGATACAGGGTAAGAAACAGAATGTTTAATAGATACAGGGTAAGAAACAGAATGTTTAATAGATACAGGGTAAGAAACAGAATGTTGAATAGATACAGGGTAAGAAACAGAGGATGATACAGGGTAAGACACAGAATGATTAATAGATACAGGGTAAGAAACAGAATGTTTAATAGATACAGGGTAAGAAACAGAATGTTTAATAGATACAGGGTAAGAATCAGAATGTTGAATAGATACAGGGTAAGAAACAGAATGTTGAATAGATACAGGGTAAGAAACAGAATGTTTAATAGATACAGGGTAAGAAACAGAATGTTTAATAGATAGAGGGTAAGAAACAGAATGTTTAATAGATACAGGGTAAGAAACAGAATTTTGAATAGATACAGGATAAGAAACAGAGGATGATACAGGGTAAGAAACATAATGTTGAATAGATACAGGGTAAGAAACAGAGGATGATACAGGGTAAGAATCAGAATGTTTAATAGATACAGGGTAAGAAACAGAATGTTTAATAGATACAGGGTAAGAAACAGAATGTTTAATAGATACAGGGTAAGAAACAGAATGTTTAATAGATACAGGGTAAGAAACAGAATGTTTAATAGATACAGGGTAAGAAACAGAATGTTTAATAGATACAGGATAAGAAACAGAGGATGATACAGGGTAAGAAACATAATGTTGAATAGATACAGGGTAAGAAACAGAATGTTGAATAGATACAGGGTAAGAAACAGAATGTTTAATAGATACAGGGTAAGAAACAGAATGTTTAATAGATACAGGGTAAGAAACAGAATGTTTAATAGATACAGGGTAAGAAACAGAATGTTTAATAGATACAGGGTAAGAAACAGAATTTTGAATAGATACAGGATAAGAAACAGAGGATGATACAGGGTAAGAATCAGAATGTTTAATAGATACAGGGTAAGAAACAGAATGTTTAATAGATACAGGGTAAGAAACAGAATGTTGAATAGATACAGGGTAAGAAACAGAATGTTTAATAGATACAGGGTAAGAAACAGAATGTTTAATAGATACAGGGTAAGAAACAGAATGTTTAATAGATACAGGGTAAGAAACAGAATGTTTAATAGATACAGGGTAAGAAACAGAGGATGATACAGGGTAAGAAACAGAATGTTTAATAGATACAGGGTAAGAAACAGAGGATGATACAGGGTAAGAAACAGAATGTTTTATAGATACAGGGTAAGAAACAGAATGTTTAATAGATACAGGGTAAGAAACAGAATGTTGAATAGATACAGGGTAAGAAACAGAGGATGATACAGGGTAAGAAACATAATGTTTAAAGATACAGGGTAAGAAACAGAATGTTTAATAGATACAGGGTAAGAAACAGAATGTTTAATAGATACAGGGTAAGAAACAGAGGATGATACAGGGTAAGAAACAGAATGTTTAATAGATACAGGGTAAGAAACAGAGGATGATACAGGGTAAGAAACAGAATGTTTAATAGATACAGGGTAAGAAACAGATAATGATACAGGGTAAGAAACCTAATGTTTAGATAATAGATGTTGAATAGATACAGGGTAAGAAACAGAATGTTGAATAGAGGGTAAGAAACAGAATGTTGAATAGATACAGGGTAAGAAACATAATGTTGAATAGATACAGGGTAAGAAACAGAATGTTTAATAGATACAGGGTAAGAAACAGAGGATGATACTGGGTAAGAAACATAATGTTTTATAGATACAGGGTAAGAAACAGAGGATGATACAGGGTAAGAAACATAATGTTGAATAGATACAGGGTAAGAAACAGAATGTTTAATAGATAGAGGGTAAGAAACAGAGGATGATACAGGGTAAGAAACAGAATGTTGAATAGATACAGGGTAAGAAACAGAATGTTTAATAGATACAGGGTAAGAAACAGAATGTTGAATAGATACAGGGTAAGAAACAGAGGATGATACTGGGTAAGAAACAGAATGTTTAATAGATACAGGGTAAGAAACAGAATGTTGAATAGATACAGGGTAAGAAACAGAATGTTTAATAGATACAGGGTAAGAAACAGAATGTTTTATAGATACAGGGTAAGAAACATAATGTTGAATAGATATAGGGTAAGAAACAGAGGATGATACAGGGTAAGAAACAGAATGTTTAATAGATACAGGGTAAGAAACAGAATGTTTAATAGATACAGGGTAAGAAACAGAGGATGATACAGGGTAAGAAACAGAATGTTGAATAGATACAGGGTAAGAAACATAATGTTGAATAGATACAGGGTAAGAAACAGAATGTTGAATAGATACAGGGTAAGAATCAGAATGTTTAATAGATACAGGGTAAGAAACAGAGGATGATACAGGGTAAGAAACAGAATGTTTAATAGATACAGGGTAAGAAACAGAATGTTTAATAGATACAGGGTAAGAAACAGAGGATGATACAGGGTAAGAAACAGAATGTTTAATAGATACAGGGTAAGAAACAGAGGATGATACAGGGTAAGAAACAGAATGTTTAATAGATACAGGGTAAGAAACAGAATGTTTAATAGATACAGGGTAAGAAACAGAATGTTTAATAGATACAGGGTAAGAAACAGAGGATGATACAGGGTAAGAAACAGAATGTTTAATAGATACAGGGTAAGAAACAGAATGTTGAATAGATACAGGGTAAGAAACAGAATGTTGAATAGATACAGGGTAAGAAACAGAATGTTGAATAGATACAGGGTAAGAAACAGAATGTTGAATAGATACAGGGTAAGAAACATAATGTTTAATAGATACAGGGTAAGAAACAGAATGTTGAATAGATACAGGGTAAGAAACAGAATGTTTAATAGATACAGGGTAAGAAACAGAATGTTGAATAGATACAGGGTAAGAAACAGAATGTTGAATAGATACAGGGTAAGAAACAGAATGTTTAATAGATAGAGGGTAAGAAACAGAGGATGATACAGGGTAAGAAACATCATGTTTTATAGATACAGGGTAAGAAACATAATGTTTAATAGATACAGGGTAAGAAACAGAATGTTTAATAGATACAGGGTAAGAAACAGAGGATGATACAGGGTAAGAAACAGAATGTTTAATAGATAGAGGGTAAGAAACAGAGGATGATACAGGGTAAGAAACATAATGTTTTATAGATACAGGGTAAGAAACATAATGTTTAATAGATACAGGGTAAGAAACAGAATGTTTAATAGATACAGGGTAAGAAACAGATGATGATACAGGGTAAGAAACAAAATGTTTAATAGATACAGGGTAAGAAACAGAATGTTTAATAGATACAGGGTAAGAAACAGAGGATGATACAGGGTAAGAAACAGAATGTTTAATAGATACAGGGTAAGAATCAGATGATGATACAGGGTAAGAAACGTAATGTTGAATAGATACAGGGTAAGAAACAGAATGTTGAATAGATACAGGGTAAGAAACAGAATGTTTAATAGATACAGGGTAAGAAACAGAATGTTTAATGATACAGGGTAAGAAACAGAATGTTTAATAGATACAGGGTAAGAAACAGAGGATGATACAGGGTAAGAAACAGAATGTTGAATAGATACAGGGTAAGAAACAGAGGATGATACAGGGTAAGAAACAGAATGATTAATAGATACAGGGTAAGAAACAGAATGTTTAATAGATACAGGGTAAGAATCAGAATGTTGAATAGATACAGGGTAAGAAACAGAATGTTGAATAGATACAGGGTAAGAAACAGAATGTTTAATAGATACAGGGTAAGAAACAGAATGTTTAATAGATAGAGGGTAAGAAACAGAATGTTTAATAGATACAGGGTAAGAAACATAATTTTGAATAGATACAGGATAAGAAACAGAGGATGATACAGGGTAAGAAACAGAATGTTGAATAGATACAGGGTAAGAAACAGAATGTTGAATAGATACAGGGTAAGAAACAGAATGTTTAATAGATACAGGGTAAGAAACAGAATGTTTAATAGATACAGGGTAAGAAACAGAATGTTTAATAGATACAGGGTAAGAAACAGAATGTTTAATAGATACAGGGTAAGAAACAGAATTTTGAATAGATACAGGATAAGAAACAGAGGATGATACAGGGTAAGAATCAGAATGTTTAATAGATACAGGGTAAGAAACAGAATGTTTAATAGATACAGGGTAAGAAACAGAATGTTTAATAGATACAGGGTAAGAAACAGAATGTTTAATAGATACAGGGTAAGAAACAGAATGTTTAATAGATACAGGGTAAGAAACAGAATGTTTAATAGATACAGGGTAAGAAACAGAATGTTGAATAGATACAGGGTAAGAAACAGAATGTTTAATAGATACAGGGTAAGAAACATAATGTTTAATAGATACAGGGTAAGAAACAGAATGTTTAATAGATACAGGGTAAGAAACAGAATGTTTAATAGATACAGGGTAAGAAACAGAGGATGATACAGGGTAAGAAACAGAATGTTTAATAGATACAGGGTAAGAAACAGAGGATGATACAGGGTAAGAAACAGAGGATGATACAGGGTAAGAAACATAATGTTTAAAGATACAGGGTAAGAAACAGAATGTTTAATAGATACAGGGTAAGAAACAGAATGTTTAATAGATACAGGGTAAGAAACAGAGGATGATACAGGGTAAGAAACAGAATGTTTAATAGATACAGGGTAAGAAACAGAGGATGATACAGGGTAAGAAACAGAATGTTGAATAGATACAGGGTAAGAAACATAATGTTGAATAGATACAGGGTAAGAAACAGAATGTTGAATAGATACAGGGTAAGAAACAGAATGTTGAATAGATACAGGGTAAGAAACAGAATGTTTAATAGATACAGGGTAAGAAACAGAATGTTGAATAGATACAGGGTAAGAAACAGAATGTTGAATAGATACAGGGTAAGAAACAGAATGTTTAATAGATACAGGGTAAGAAACATAAGAAACAGAATGTTTAATAGATACAGATACAGGGTAAGAAACAGAATGTTGAATAGATACAGGGTAAGAAACAGAATGTAAGAAACAGAATGTTTAATAGATACAGGGTAAGAAACAGAATGTTTAATAGATACAGGGTAAGAAACAGAATGTTGAATAGATACAGGGTAAGAAACAGAATGTTTAATAGATACAGGGTAAGAAACAGAATGTTGAATAGATACAGGGTAAGAAACAGAATGTTGAATAGATACAGGGTAAGAAACAGAATGTTTAATAGATAGAGGGTAAGAAACAGAGGATGATACAGGGTAAGAAACATAATGTTTTATAGATACAGGGTAAGAAACATAATGTTTAATAGATACAGGGTAAGAAACAGAATGTTTAATAGATACAGGGTAAGAAACAGAGGATGATACAGGGTAAGAAACAGAATGTTTAATAGATAGAGGGTAAGAAACAGAGGATGATACAGGGTAAGAAACATAATGTTTTATAGATACAGGGTAAGAAACATAATGTTTAATAGATACAGGGTAAGAAACAGAATGTTTAATAGATACAGGGTAAGAAACAGATGATGATACAGGGTAAGAAACAAAATGTTTAATAGATACAGGGTAAGAAACAGAATGTTTAATAAATACAGGGTAAGAAACAGAGGATGATACAGGGTAAGAAACAGAATGTTTAATAGATACAGGGTAAGAAACAGATGATGATACAGGGTAAGAAACGTAATGTTGAATAGATACAGGGTAAGAAACAGAATGTTGAATAGATACAGGGTAAGAAACAGAATGTTTAATAGATACAGGGTAAGAAACAGAATGTTTAATAGATACAGGGTAAGAAACAGAATGTTTAATAGATACAGGGTAAGAAACAGAGGATGATACAGGGTAAGAAACAGAATGTTTTATAGATACAGGGTAAGAAACAGAATGTTTAA
This sequence comes from Oncorhynchus nerka, assembly GCF_034236695.1. Classification (NCBI taxonomy): domain Eukaryota; kingdom Metazoa; phylum Chordata; class Actinopteri; order Salmoniformes; family Salmonidae; genus Oncorhynchus; species Oncorhynchus nerka. Next base: position 5,351,241 of record NC_088422.1, on the reverse strand, counting down.
TAGATACAGGGTAAGAAACAGAATGTTGAATAGATACAGGGTAAGAAACAGAGGATGATACAGGGTAAGAAACAGAATGTTTAATAGATACAGGGTAAGAAACAGAATGTTGAATAGATACAGGGTAAGAAACAGAGGATGATACAGGGTAAGAAACAGAATGTTTAAAGATACAGGGTAAGAAACAGATTGTTTAATAGATACAGGGTAAGAAACAGAATGTTGAATAGATACAGGGTAAGAAACAGAGGATGATACAGGGTAAGAAACAGAATGTTTAAAGATACAGGGTAAGAAACAGAATGTTTAATAGATACAGGGTAAGAATCAGAATGTTTAATAGATACAGGGTAAGAAACAGAATGTTTAATAGATACAGGGTAAGAAACAGAGGATGATACAGGGTAAGAAACAGAATGTTTAATAGATACAGGGTAAGAAACAGAATGTTTAATAGATACAGGGTAAGAAACAGAATGTTTAATAGATACAGGGTAAGAAACAGAATGTTTAATAGATACAGGGTAAGAAACAGAGGATGATACAGGGTAAGAAACAGAATGTTTAATAGATACAGGGTAAGAAACAGAGGATGATACAGGGTAAGAAACAGAATGTTTAATAGAAGGGTAAGAAACAGAATTTGAATAGATACAGGGTAAGAAACAGAATGTTGAATAGATACAGGGTAAGAAACAGAATGTTGAATAGATACAGGGTAAGAAACAGAATGTTTGAATAGATACAGGGTAAGAAACAGAATGTTTAATAGATACAGGGTAAGAAACAGAATGTTGAATAGGGTAAGAAACAGAATGTTTAATAGATACAGGGTAAGAAACAGAATGTTGAATAGATACAGGGTAAGAAACAGAATGTTGAATAGATACAGGGTAAGAAACAGAATGTTTAATAGATAGAGGGTAAGAAACAGAGGATGATACAGGGTAAGAAACATAATGTTTTATAGATACAGGGTAAGAAACATCATGTTTAATAGATACAGGGTAAGAAACAGAATGTTTAATAGATACAGGGTAAGAAACAGATGATGATACAGGGTAAGAAACAAAATGTTTAATAGATACAGGGTAAGAAACATAATGTTTAATAAATACATGATGATACAGGGTAAGAAACAGAATGTTTAATAGATACAGGGTAAGAAACAGATGATGATACAGGGTAAGAAACAGAATGTTTAATAGATACAGGGTAAGAAACGTAATGTTGAATAGATACAGGGTAAGAAACAGAATGTTGAATAGATACAGGGTAAGAAACAGAATGTTTAATAGATACAGGGTAAGAAACAGAATGTTTAATAGATACAGGGTAAGAAACAGAATGTTTAATAGATACAGGGTAAGAAACAGAGGATGATACAGGGTAAGAAACAGAATGATTAATAGATACAGGGTAAGAAACAGAATGTTTAATAGATACAGGGTAAGAAACAGAATGTTTAATAGATACAGGGTAAGAAACAGAGAATGATACAGGGTAAGAAACAGAATGTTTAATAGATACAGGGTAAGAAACAGAATGTTTAATAGATAGAGGGTAAGAAACAGAATGTTTAATAGATACAGGGTAAGAAACAGAATGTTTAATAGATACAGGGTAAGAAACAGAATTTTGAATAGATACAGGATAAGAAACAGAGGATGATACAGGGTAAGAAACAGAATTTTGAATAGATACAGGATAAGAAACAGAGGATGATACAGGGTAAGAAACATAATTTTGAATAGATACAGGATAAGAAACAGAGGATGATACAGGGTAAGAAACATAATGTTGAATAGATACAGGGTAAGAAACAGAATGTTGAATAGATACAGGGTAAGAAACAGAATGTTGAATAGATACAGGGTAAGAAACAGAATGTTTAATAGATACAGGGTAAGAAACAGAATGTTTAATAGATACAGGGTAAGAAACAGAATGTTTAATAGATACAGGGTAAGAAACAGAATTTTGAATAGATACAGGATAAGAAACAGAGGATGATACAGGGTAAGAATCAGAATGTTTAATAGATAGAGGGTAAGAAACAGAATGTTTAATAGATACAGGGTAAGAAACAGAATGTTGAATAGATACAGGGTAAGAAACAGAATGTTTAATAGATACAGGGTAAGAAACATAATGTTTAATAGATACAGGGTAAGAAACAGAATGTTTAATAGATACAGGGTAAGAAACAGAATGTTTAATGATAAGAAACAGAGGATGATACAGGGTAAGAAACAGAATGTTTAATAGATACAGGGTAAGAAACAGAGGATGATACAGGGTAAGAAACAGAATGTTTTATAGATACAGGGTAAGAAACAGAGGATGATACAGGGTAAGAAACAGAATGTTTTATAGATACAGGGTAAGAAACATAATGTTTAATAGATACAGGGTAAGAAACAGAATGTTGAATAGATACAGGGTAAGAAACATAATGTTGAATAGATACAGGGTAAGAAACAGAATGTTTAATAGATACAGGGTAAGAAACAGAGGATGATACAGGTTAAGAAACATAATGTTTAAAGATACAGGGTAAGAAACAGAATGTTTAATAGATACAGGGTAAGAAACATAATGTTTAAAGATACAGGGTAAGAAACAGAATGTTTAATAGATACAGGGTAAGAAACAGAATGTTTAATAGATACAGGGTAAGAAACAGAGGATGATACAGGGTAAGAAACATAATTTTTAATAGATACAGGGTAAGAAACAGATAATGATACAGGGTAAGAAACCTAATGTTGAATAGATACAGGGTAAGAAACAGAATGTTGAATAGATACAGGGTAAGAAACAGAATGTTGAATAGATACAGGGTAAGAAACATAATGTTTAATAGATACAGGGTAAGAAACAGAATGTTGAATAGATACAGGGTAAGAAACATAATGTTGAATAGATACAGGGTAAGAAACAGAATGTTTAATAGATACAGGTAAGAAACAAGGATGAACAGAAACATAATGTTTAATAGATACAGGGTAAGAAACAGAATGTTTAATAGATACAGGGTAAGAAACAGAATGTTTAATAGATAGATACAGGGTAAGAAACAGAATGTTTAATAGATACAGGGTAAGAAACAGAATGTTGAATAGATACAGGGTAAGAAACAGAGGATGATACAGGGTAAGAAACAGAATGTTTAATAGATACAGGGTAAGAAACAGAATGTTGAATAGATACAGGGTAAGAAACAGAATGTTTAATAGATACAGGGTAAGAAACAGAATGTTTAATAGATACAGGGTAAGAAACATAATGTTGAATAGATACAGGGTAAGAAACAGAATGTTTAATAGATACAGGGTAAGAAACAGAATGTTTAATAGATACAGGGTAAGAAACAGAATGTTTAATAGATACAGGGTAAGAAACAGAGGATGATACAGGGTAAGAAACAGAATGTTGAATAGATACAGGGTAAGAAACAGAGGATGATACAGGGTAAGAAACAGAGGATGATACAGGGTAAGAATCAGAATGTTTAATAGATACAGGGTAAGAAACAGAATGTTTAATAGATACAGGGTAAGAAACAGAATGTTTAATAGATACAGGGTAAGAAACAGAATGTTTAAAAGATACAGGGTAAGAAACAGAATGTTTAATAGATACAGGGTAAGAAACAGAATGTTTAATAGATAGAGGGTAAGAAACATAATGTTTAATAGATACAGGGTAAGAAACAGAATGTTTAATAGATACAGGGTAAGAAACAGAGGATGATACAGGGTAAGAAACAGAATGTTTAATAGAACAGGGTAAGAAACATAATGTTTAATAGATACAGGGTAAGAAACAGAGGATGTTTAATAGATACAGGGTAAGAAACATAATGTTTAATAGATACAGGGTAAGAAACAGAGGATGATACAGGGTAAGAAACAGAATGTTTAATAGATACAGGGTAAGAAACAGAGGATGATACAGGGTAAGAAACAGAATGTTTAATAGATACAGGGTAAGAAACAGAGGATGATACAGGGTAAGAAACAGAATGTTTAATAGATACAGGGTAAGAAACAGAATGTTGAATAGATACAGGGTAAGAAACAGAATGTTTAATAGATACAGGGTAAGAAACAGAATGTTTAATAGATACAGGGTAAGAAACAGAGGATGATAAGAAACAGAATGTTTATAGATACAGGGTAAGAAACAGAGGATGATACAGGGTAAGAAACAGAATGTTTAATAGATACAGGTAAGAAACAGAATGTTGAATAGATACAGGGTAAGAAACAGAATGTTGAATAGATACAGGGTAAGAAACAGAATGTTGAATAGATACAGGGTAAGAAACAGAATGTTTAATAGATACAGGGTAAGAAACAGAATGTTGAATAGATACAGGGTAAGAAACATAATGTTGAATTGATACAGGGTAAGAAACAGAATGTTTAATAGATACAGGGTAAGAAACAGAGGATGATACAGGGTAAGAAACAGAATGTTTAATAGATAGAGGGTAAGAAACAGAGGATGATACAGGGTAAGAAACAGAATGTTGAATAGATACAGGGTAAGAAACAGAATGTTTAATAGATACAGGGTAAGAAACAGAATGTTGAATAGATACAGGGTAAGAAACAGAATGTTTAATAGATACAGGGTAAGAAACAGAATGTTGAATAGATACAGGGTAAGAAACAGAATGTTTAATAGATACAGGGTAAGAAACAGAATGTTTAATAGATACAGGGTAAGAAACAGAATGTTTAATAGATACAGGGTAAGAAACAGAATGTTTAATAGATACAGGGTAAGAAACAGAATGTTTAATAGATACAGGGTAAGAATCAGAATGTTTAATAGATACAGGGTAAGAAACAGAGGATGATACAGGGTAAGAAACAGAATGTTTAATAGATACAGGGTAAGAAACAGAATGTTGAATAGATACAGGGTAAGAAACAGAATGTTTAATAGATACAGGCTAAGATACAGAGGATGATACAGGGTAAGAAACAGAATGTTTAATAGATACAGGGTAAGAAACAGAGGATGATACAGGGTAAGAAACAGAATGTTTAATAGATACAGGGTAAGAAACAGAATGTTGAATAGATACAGGGTAAGAAACAGAATGTTGAATAGATACAGGGTAAGAAACAGAATGTTGAATAGATACAGGGTAAGAAACAGAATGTTTAATAGATACAGGGTAAGAAACAGAATGTTGAATAGATACAGGGTAAGAAACAGAATGTTTAATAGATACAGGGTAAGAAACAGAGGATGATACAGGGTAAGAAACAGAATGTTTAATAGATACAGGGTAAGAAACAGAATGTTTAATAGATAGAGGGTAAGAAACAGAGGATGATACAGGGTAAGAAACAGAATGTTGAATAGATACAGGGTAAGAAACAGAATGTTTAATAGATACAGGGTAAGAAACAGAATGTGGAATAGATACAGGGTAAGAAACAGAGGATGATACAGGGTAAGAAACAGAATGTTTAATAGATACAGGGTAAGAAACAGAATGTTGAATAGATACAGGGTAAGAAACAGAATGTTTAATAGATACAGGGTAAGAAACATAATGTTTTATAGATACAGGGTAAGAAACATAATGTTGAATAGATACAGGGTAAGAAACAGAGGATGATACAGGGTAAGAAACAGAATGTTTAATAGATACAGGGTAAGAAACAGAATGGTAAGAAACAGAGGATGATACAGGGTAAGAAACAGAATGTTTAATAGATACAGGGTAAGAAACAGAGGATGATACAGGGTAAGAAACAGAATGTTTAATAGATACAGGGTAAGAAACAGAGGATGATACAGGGTAAGAAACAGAATGTTTAATAGATACAGGGTAAGAAACAGAATGTTTAATAGATACAGGGTAAGAAACAGAATGTTTAATAGATACAGGGTAAGAAACAGAATGTTTAATAGATACAGGGTAAGAAACAGAATGTTTAATAGATACATAAGAAACAGAATGTTTAATAGATACAGGGTAAGAAACAGAAGGATGATACAGGGTAAGAAACAGAATGTTTAATAGATACAGGGTAAGAAACAGAATGTTGAATAGATACAGGGTAAGAAACAGAATGTTTAATAGATACAGGGTAAGAAACAGAATGTTTAATAGATACAGGGTAAGAAACAGAAGTTTAATAGATACAGGGTAAGAAACAGAATGTTGAATAGATACAGGGTAAGAAACAGAGGATGATACAGGGTAAGAAAACAGAATGTTTAATAGATACAGGGTAAGAAACAGAATGTTTAATAGATACAGGGTAAGAAACAGAATGTTTAATAGATACAGGGTAAGAAACAGAGGATGATACAGGGCAAGAAACAGAATGTTTAATAGATACAGGGTAAGAAACAGAGGATGATACAGGGTAAGAAACAGAATGTTTAATAGATACAGGGTAAGAAACAGAATGTTTAATAGATACAGGGTAAGAAACAGAATGTTTAATAGATACAGGGTAAGAAACAGAATGTTTAATAGATACAGGGTAAGAAACAGAATGTTTAATAGATACAGGGTAAGAAACAGAATGGATGATACAGGGTAAGAAACAGAATGTTTAATAGATACAGGGTAAGAAACAGAGGATGAAGAAACAGAATGTTTAATAGATACAGGGTAAGAAACAAGGATGATACAGGGTAAGAAACAGAATGTTTAATAGATACAGGGTAAGAAACAGAATGGAATAGATACAGGGTAAGAAACAGAATGTTTAATAGATACAGGGTAAGAAACAGAGGATGATACAGGGTAAGAACAGAATGTTTAATAGATACAGGGTAGGATGATACAGGGTAAGAAACAGAATGTTTAATAGATACAGGGTAAGAAACAGAATGTTTAATAGATACAGGGTAAGAAACAGAGGATGATACAGGGTAAGAAACAGAATGTTTAATAGATACAGGGTAAGAAACAGAATGTTTAATAGATACAGGGTAAGAAACAGAATGTTTAATAGATACAGGGTAAGAAACAGAGGATGATACAGGGTAAGAAACAGAATGTTTAATAGATAAGAAACAGAGGGATACAGGGTAAGAAACAGAATGTTTAATAGATACAGGGTAAGAAACAGAATGTTTAATAGATACAGGGTAGAGGAAACAGGGTAAGAAACAGAATGTTTAATAGATACAGGGTAAGAAACAGAGGATGATACAGGGTAAGAAACAGAATGTTTAATAGATACAGGGTAAGAAACAGAGGATGATACAGGTAAGAAACAGAATGTTTAATAGATACAGGGTAAGAAACAGAATGTTTAATAGATACAGGGTAAGAAACAGAATGTTTAATAGATACAGGGTAAGAAACAGAATGTTAATAGATACAGGGTAAGAAACAGAATGATTAATAGATACAGGGTAAGAAACAGAATGTTTAATAGATACAGGGTAAGAAACAGAGGATGATACAGGGTAAGAAACAGAATGTTGAATAGATACAGGGTAAGAAACAGAATGTTTAATAGATACAGGGTAAGAAACAGAATGTTGAATAGATACAGGGTAAGAAACAGAGGATGATACAGGGTAAGAAACAGAGGATGATACAGGGTAAGAAACAGAATGTTTAATAGATACAGGGTAAGAAACAGAATGTTTAATAGATACAGGGTAAGAAACAGAATGTTTAATAGATACAGGGTAAGAAACAGAATGTTTAATAGATACAGGGTAAGAAACAGAATGTTTAATAGATACAGGGTAAGAAACAGAGGATGATACAGGGTAAGAAACAGAATGTTTAATAGATACAGGGTAAGAAACAGAATGTTTAATGATACAGAGGTAAGAAACAGAATGTTGAATAGATACAGGGTAAGAAACAGAGGATGATACAGGGTAAGAAACAGAATGTTTAATAGATACAGGGTAAGAAACAGGAATAGATAGCAGAGGATGATACAGGGTAAGAAACAGAATGTTTAATAGATACAGGGTAAGAAACAGAATGTTTAATAGATACAGGGTAAGAAACAGAGGATGATACAGGGTAAGAAACAGAATGTTTAATAGATAGAGGGTAAGAAACAGAATGTTTAATAGATACAGGGTAAGAAACAGAATGTTTAATAGATACAGGGTAAGAAACAGAATGTTTAATAGATACAGGGTAAGAAACAGAATGTTTAATAGATACAGGGTAAGAAACAGAGGATGATACAGGGTAAGAAACAGAATGTTTAATAGATACAGGGTAAGAAACAGAATGTTTAATAGATACAGGGTAAGAAACAGAGGATGATACAGGGTAAGAAACAGAATGTTTAATAGATACAGGGTAAGAAACAGAGGATGATACAGGGTAAGAAACAGAATGTTTTATAGATACAGGGTAAGAAACATAATGTTTAATAGATACAGGGTAAGAAACAGAATGTTGAATAGATACAGGGTAAGAAACATAATGTTGAATAGATACAGGGTAAGAAACAGAATGTTGAATAGATACAGGGTAAGAAACAGAGGATGATACAGGGTAAGAAACATAATGTTTAAAGATACAGGGTAAGAAACAGAATGTTTAATAGATACAGGGTAAGAAACAGAATGTTTAATAGATACAGGGTAAGAAACAGAGGATGATACAGGGTAAGAAACATAATTTTTAATAGATACAGGGTAAGAAACAGATAATGATACAGGGTAAGAAACCTAATGTTGAATAGATACAGGGTAAGAAACAGAATGTTGAATAGATACAGGGTAAGAAACAGAATGTTGAAACAGAATGTTTAATAGATACAGGGTAAGAAACAGAATGTTGAATAGATACAGGGTAAGAAACAGAATGTTGAATAGATACAGGGTAAGAAACAGAATGTTTAATAGATACAGGGTAAACAGAGGATGATACAGGGTAAACATAATGTTTAATAGATACAGGGTAAGAAACAGAATGTTTAATAGATACAGGAGTAAGAAACAGAATGTTTAATAGATAGAGGGTAAGAAACAGAGGATGATACAGGGTAAGAAACAGAATGTTGAATAGATACAGGGTAAGAAACAGAATGTTTAATAGATACAGGGTAAGAAACAGAATGTTGAATTACAGGGTAAGAAACAGAGGATGATACTGGGTAAGAAACAGAATGTTTAATAGATACAGGGTAAGAAACAGAATGTTGAATAGATACAGGGTAAGAAACAGAATGTTTAATAGATACAGGGTAAGAAACAGAATGTTTTATAGATACAGGAGTAAGAAACATAATGTTGAATAGATATAGGGTAAGAAACAGAGGATGATACAGGGTAAGAAACAGAATGTTTAATAGATACAGGGTAAGAAACAGAATGTTTAATAGATACAGGGTAAGAAACAGAGGATGATACAGGGTAAGAAACAGAATGTTGAATAGATACAGGGTAAGAAACAGAATGTTGAATAGATACAGGGTAGAAATCAGAATGTTTAATAGATACAGGGTAAGAAACAGAATGTTTAATAGATACAGGGTAAGAAACAGAATGTTTAATAGAGGGTAAGAAACATAATGTTGAATAGATACAGGGTAAGAAACAGAATGTTTAATAGATACAGGGTAAGAAACAGAATGTTTAATAGATACAGGGTAAGAAACAGAATGTTTAATAGATACAGGGTAAGAAACAGAATGTTTAATAGATACAGGGTAAGAAACAGAATGTTTAATAGATACAGGGTAAGAAACAGAATGTTTAATAGATACAGGGTAAGAAACAGAATGTTTAATAGATACAGGGTAAGAAACAGAGGATGATACAGGGTAAGAAACAGAATGTTTAATAGATACAGTTTAATAGAGGGTAAGAAACAGAATGTTTAATAGATACAGGGTAAGAAACAGAGGATGATACAGGGTAAGAAACAGAATGTTTAATAGATACAGGGTAAGAAACAGAGGATGATACAGGGTAAGAAACATAATGTTTAATAGATACAGGGTAAGAAACAGAGGATGATACAGGGTAAGAAACAGAATGTTTAATAGATACAGGGTAAGAAACAGAATGTTGAATAGATACAGGGTAAGAAACAGAATGTTTAATAGATACAGGGTAAGAAACAGAGGATGATTAAGAAACAGAATGTTTAATAGATACAGGGTAAGAAACAGAATGTTTAATAGATACAGGGTAGAAACAGAGGATGATACAGGGTAAGAAACAGAATGTTTAATAGATACAGGGTAAACAGAGGATGATACAGGGTAAAACAGAATGTTTAATAGATACAGGGTAAGAAACAGAATGTTGAATAGATACAGGGTAAGAAACAGAATGTTTAATAGATACAGGGTAAGAAACAGAATGTTGAATAGATACAGGGTAAGAAACAGAATGTTTAATAGATACAGGGTAAGAAACAGAATGTTGAATAGATACAGGGTAAGAAACATAATGTTGAATGATACAGGGTAAGAAACAGAATGTTTAATAGATACAGGGTAAGAAACAGAGGATGATACAGGGTAGAAACAGAATGTTTAATAGATGAGGGTAAGAAACAGAGGATGATACAGGGTAAACAGAATGTTGAATAGATACAGGGTAAGAAACAGAATGTTTAATAGATACAGGGTAAGAAACAGAATGTTGAATAGATACAGGGTAGAAACAGAGGATGATACTGGGTAAGAACCAGAATGTTTAATAGATACAGGGTAAGAAACAGAATGTTGAATAGATACAGGGTAAGAAACAGAATGTTTAATAGATACAGGAAAGAAACATAATGTTTAATAGATACAGGGTAAGAAACAGAATGTTGAATAGATACAGGGTAAGAACAGAATGTTTTACAGGCTAAGATACAGAGATGATACAGGGTAAGAAACAGAATGTTTAATAGATACAGGGTAAGAAACAGAATGTTTAATAGATACAGGGTAAGAAACAGAATGTTGTTTAATAGATACAGGGTAAGAAACAGAATGTTGAATAGATACAGGGTAAGAAACAGAATGTTGAATAGAACACAGAATGTTTAATAGATACAGGGTAAGAAACAGAATGTTTAATAGATACAGGGTAAGAAACAGAATGTTTAATAGATACAGGGTAAACAACAGGATGAAGAAACAGAATGTTTAATAGATAATAGAAACAGATGATGATACAGGGTAAGAAACAGAATGTTTAATAGATACAGGGTAAGAAACAGAATGTTTAATAGATACAGGGTAAGAAACAGAATGTTGAATAGATACAGGGTAAGAAACAGAATGTTTAATAGATACAGGGTAAGAAACAGAATGTTTAATAGATACAGGGTAAGAAACAGAAGGATGATACAGGGTAAGAAACAGAGGATGATACAGAATGTTTAATAGATACAGGGTAAGAAACAGAATGATACAGGGTAAGAACAGAATGTTGAATAGATACAGGAGTAAGAAACAGAATGTTGAATAGATACAGGGTAAGAAACAGAATGTTTAATAGATACAGGGTAAGAAACAGAATGTTTAAAGATACAGGTAAGAAACAGAATGTTTAATAGATACAGGGTAAGAAACAGAATTTTGAATAGATACAGGATAAGAAACAGAATGTTGAATAGATACAGGGTAAGAAACAGAATGTTTAGATACATAGATACAGGGTAAGAAACATAATGTTTGAATAGATACAGGGTAAGAAACAGAATGTTTAATAGATACAGGGTAAGAAACAGAATGTTTAATAGATACAGGGTAAGAAACAGAAAATAGAGAATGAAACAGAGGATGATACAGGGTAAGAAACAGAATGTTGAATAGATACAGGGTAAGAAACAGAATGTTTAATAGATACAGGGTAAGAAACAGAATGTTTAATAGATACAGGGTAAGAAACAGAATGTTTAATAGATACAGGGTAAGAAACAGAATGTTTAATAGATACAGGGTAAGAAACAGAATGTTTAATAGATACAGGGTAGAAACAGAATGTTGAATAGATACAGGGTAAGAAACAGAATGTTTAATAGATACAGGGTAAGAAACATAATGTTTAATAGATACAGGGTAAGAAACAGAATGTTTAATAGATACAGGGTAAGAAACAGAATGTTTAATAGATACAGGGTAAGAAACAGAGGGATACAGGGTAAGAAACAGAATGTTTAATAGATACAGGGTAAGAAACAGAGGATGATACAGGGTAAGAAACAGAATGTTGATGTTTAATAGATACAGGGTAAGAAACAGAATGTTGAATAGATACAGGGTAGAAACAGAATGTTTAATAGATACAGGGTAAGAAACAGAGGATGATACAGGGTAAGAAACAGAATGTTTAATAGATACAGGGTAAGAAACAGAATGTTTAATATAGAAACAGAATGTTTTAATAGACAGAATGTAAGAAACAGAGGATGATACAGGGTAAGAAACAGAATTTTTAATAGATACAGGGTAGAAACAGAGGATGATCAGGGTAAGAAACCTAATGTTGAATAGATACAGGGTAAGAAACAGAGGATGATACAGGGTAAGAAACAGAATGTTTAATAGATACAGGGTAAGAAACAGAATGTTTAATAGATACAGGGTAAGAAACATAATGTTGAATAGATACAGGGTAAGAAACAGAATGTTTAATAGATACAGGGTAAGAAACAGAAGGTTTAATAGATACAGGGTAAGAAACAGAATGTTTAATAGATACAGGGTAAGAAACAGAATGTTTAATAGATACAGGGTAAGAAACAGAATGTTTAATAGATACAGGGTAAGAAACAGAATGTTTAATAGATACAGGGTAAGAAACAGAGGATGATACAGGGTAAGAGGATGATACAGGGTAAGAATCAGAATGTTTAATAGATACAGGGTAAGAAACAGAATGTTTAATAGATACAGGGTAAGAAACAGAATGTTTTAGATACAGGGTAAGAAACAGAATGTTTTATAGATACAGGGTAAGAAACATAATGTTTAATAGATACAGGGTAAGAAACAGAATGTTTAATAGATACAGGGTAAGAAACAGAATGTTTAATAGATACAGGGTAGAAACAGGATGAATGTTTAATAGATACAGGGTAAGAAACAGAATGTTGAATAGAACAGGGTAAGAATCAGAATGATAGATACAGGGTAAGAAGCAGAGGATGATACAGGGTAAGAAACAGAATGTTTAATAGATACAGGGTAAGAAACAGAATGTTTAATAGATACAGGGTAAGAAACAGAATGTTAATAGATACAGGGTAAGAAACAGAATGTTTAATTAGATACAGGGTAAGAAACAGAATGTTTAATAGATACAGGGTAAGAAACAGAATGTTTAATAGATACAGGGTAGAAACATAATGTTTAATAGATACAGGGTAAACAGAATGTTTAATAGATACAGGGTAAGAATCAGAGGATGTTTACAGGGTAGAAACAGAATGTTTAATAGAGGGTAAGAAACAGAGGATGATACAGGGTAAGAAACAGAATGTTTAATAGATACAGGGTAAGAAACAGAATGTTGAATAGATACAGGGTAAGAAACAGAATGTAATTTAAACAGAGGATGATACAGGGTAAGAAACAGAATGTTTAATAGATACAGGGTAAGAAACAGAATGTTTTAATAGATACAGGGTAGAAACAGAATGTTTAATAGATACAGGGTAAGAAACAGAATGTTTTAATAGATACAGGATACAGGGTAAGAAACAGAATGTTTAATAGATACAGGGTAAAGAAACAGAGGATGATACAGGGTAAGAAACAGAATGTTTAATAGATGCAGGGTAGAAACAGAATGTTGAATAGATACAGGGTAAGAAACAGAATGTTGAATAGATACAGAGTAAGAAACAGAATGTTGAATAGATACAGGGTAAGAAACAGAATGTTTAATAGATACAGGGTAGAAACAGAATGTTGAATAGATACAGTAAGAAACATAATGTTGAATTGATACAGAAACAGAATGTTTAATAGATACAGGGTAGAAACAGAGGATGATACAGGGTAAGAAACAGAATGTTTAATAGATAGAGGGTAAGAAACAGAGGATGATACAGGGTAAGAAACAGAATGTTGAATAGATACAGGGTAAGAAACAGAATGTTTAATAGATACAGGGTAAGAAACAGAATGTTGAATAGATACAGGGTAAGAAACAGAGGATGATACTGGTAGAACCAGAATGTTTAATAGATACAGGGTAAGAAACAGAATGTTGAATAGATACAGGGTAAGAAACAGAATGTTTAATAGATACAGGGTAAGAAACATAATGTTTAATAGATACAGGGTAAGAAACAGAATGTTGAATAGATACAGGGTAAGAATCAGAATGTTTAATAGATACAGGGTAGAAACAGAGGATGATACAGGAGTAAGAAAACAGAATGTTTAATAGATACAGGGTAAGAAACAGAATGTTGAATAGATACAGGGTAAGAAACAGAATGTTGAATAGATACAGGTAAGAAACAGAATGTTGAATAGATACAGGGTAAGAAACAGAATGTTGAATAGATACAGGGTAGAAACAGAGGATGATACAGGAGTAAGAAACAGAATGTTGAATAGATACAGGGTAAGAAACATAATGTTGAATTGATACAGGGTAAGAAACAGAATGTTTAATAGATACAGGAGTAAGGAATCAGGGTAAGAAACAGAATGTTGAATAGATACAGGGATACAGTAGAAACAGAATGTTTAATAGATACAGGGTAAGAAACAGAATGTTTAATAGATACAGGGTAAGAAACAGAATGTTGAATAGATACAGGGTAGAGAAAAGATATTGGGTAAGCAGAATGTTTAATAGATACAGGGTGTTTAATAGATACAGGGTAGAAACATAAGAGGATGATACAGGAGTAAGAAACATAATGTTTAATAGATATAGGGTAAGAACAGAGGATGATACAGGGTAAGAAACAGAATGTTTAATAGATACAGGGTAAGAACAGAATGTTTTAATAGATACAGGGTAAGAAACAGAATGTGGAATAGATACAGGGTAAGAAACAGAGGATGATACAGGGTAAGAAACAGAATGTTTAATAGATACAGGGTAAGAAACAGAGGATGATACAGGGTAAGAAACAGAATGTTTAATAGATACAGGGTAAGAAACAGAGGATGATACAGGGAAACAGAATGTTTAATAGATACAGGGTAAGAAACAGAATGTTTAATAGATACAGGGTAAGAAACAGAATGTTTAATAGATACAGGTAAGAAACAGAATGTTTAATAGATTTAAGAAACAGAAGGATAGATACAGGGTAAGAAACAGAATGTTTAATAGATACAGGGTAAGAAACAGAGGATGATACAGGTAAGAAACAGAATGTTTAATAGATACAGGGTAAGAAACAGAATGTTTAATAGATACAGGGTAAGAAACAGAATGTTTAATAGATACAGGGTAAGAAACAGAGGATGATACAGATACAGAATGTTGAATAGATACAGGGTAAGAAACAGAATGTTTAATAGATACAGGGTAAGAAACAGAGGATGATACAGGGTAAGAAACAGAATGTTTAATAGATACAGGGCAAGAAACAGAATACAGGGTAAGAAACAGAATGTTTAATAGATACAGGGTAAGAAACAGAGGATGATAAGAAACAGAATGTTGAATAGATACAGGGTAAGAAACAGAATGTTTAATAGATACAGGGTAAGAAACAGAGGATGATAAACAGAATGTTTAATAGATACAGGGTAGAAACAGAGGATGATACAGGGTAAGAAACATAATGTTTAATAGATACAGGTAGAGAAACAGAGGATGATACAGGTAAGAAACAGAATGTTTAATAGATACAGGGTAAGAAACAGAATGTTGAATAGATACAGGGTAAGAAACAGAATGTTTAATAGATACAGGGTAGATACAGAGGATACAGGAGGTAAGAAACAGAATGTTTAATAGATACAGGTTAAGAAACATAATGTTTAATAGATACAGGGTAAGAAACAGAGGATGATACAGGGTAAGAAACAGAATGTTTAATAGATACAGGAGTAAGAAACAGAGGATGATACAGGGTAAGAAACATAATGTTTAATAGATACAGGAGTAAGAAACAGAATGTTTAATAGATACAGGGTAAGAAACAGAATGTTTAATAGATACAGGAGTAAGAAACAGAATGTTTAATAGATACAGGGTAAGAAACAGAATGTTTAATAGAAAGGAGTAGAGAAACAGAATGTTTAATAGATACAGGGTAAAGAAACAGAAGGATAGATACAGGGTAAGAAACAGAATGTTTAATAGATACAGGGTAAGAAACAGAATGTTTAATACGATACAGGGTAAGAAACAGAATGTTTAATAGATACAGGGTAAGAAACAGAATGTTTAATAGATACAGGGTAAGAAACAGAGGATGATACAGGGTAGGAAACAGAATGTTTAATAGATACAGGAGTAAGAAACAGAATGTTTAATAGATACAGGGTAAGAAACAGAATGATTAATAGATACAGGGTAAGAAACAGAATGTTTAATAGATACAGGAGTAAGAAACAGAGGATGATACAGGAGTAAGAAACAGAAATGTTGAATAGATACAGGGTAGAAACAGAATGTTTAATAGATACAGGAGTAAGAAACAGAATGTTGAATAGATACAGGAGTAGAAACAGAGGATGATACTGGGTAAGAAACAGAATGTTTAATAGATACAGGGTAAGAAACAGAATGTTGAATAGATACAGGGTAAGAAACAGAATGTTTAATAGATGCAGGGTAAACATAATGTTTAATAGATACAGGAGTAAGAAACAGAATGTTTAATAGATACAGGGTAAGAAACAGAGGATGATACAGGGTAAGAAACAGAATGTTTAATAGATACATAGAAACAAGAATGATAGTACAGTAAGAAACAGAATGTTTAATGATACAGGGTAAAGAAACAGAATGTTGAATAGATACAGGGTAAGAAACAGAATGTTTAATAGATACAGGGTAAGAAACAGAATGTGGAATAGATACAGGGTAAGAAACAGAGGATGATATTGAAACAGAATGTTTAAGAACCAGAATGTTTAATAGATACAGGGTAAGAAACAGAATGTTTTGAATAGATACAGGGTAAGAAACAGAATGTTTAATAGATACAGGAGTAAGAAACATAATGTTTATAGATACAGGGTAAGAAAACATAATGTTGAATAGATATAGGGTAAGAAACAGAGGATGATACAGGGTAAGAAACAGAATGTTTAATAGATACAGGGTAAGAAACAGGAATGTTTCATAGATACAGGGTAAGAAACAGAGGATGATACAGGGTAAGAAACAGAATGTTTAATAGATACAGGAGTAAGAAACAGATGATGATACAGGGTAAGAAACAGAATGTTTAATAGATACAGGAATAGATACAGGATAGAAACAGAGGATGATACAGGGTAAGAATCAGAATGTTTAATAGATACAGAGGAAACAGAATGTTTAATAGAACAGGGTAAGAAACAGAATGTTTAATAGATACAGGGTAAGAAACAGAATGGATAGATACAGGGTAAGAAACAGAATGTTTAATAGATACAGGGTGCAGAATGTTTAATAGATACAGAAACAGAATGTTTAATAGATACAGAGTAGAAAACAGAATGTTTAATAGATACAGGGTAAGAAACAGAATGTTTAATAGATACAGGGTAAGAAACAGAATGTTTAATAGATACAGGGTAAGAAACAGAATGTTTAATAGATACAGGGTAAGAAACAGAGGATGATACAGGGTAAGAAAACAGAATGTTTAATAGATACAGGGTAAGAAACAGAGGATGATTAAGAAACAGAATAGATACAGGGTAAGAAACATAATGTTTAATAGATACAGGGTAAGAAAAGAATGTTGAATAGATACAGGAGTAAGAAACATAATGGATAGATACAGGGTAAGAAACAGAATGTTGAATAGAACAGGATAGAGAAACAGAGGATGTAGGGGAAACAGAATGTTTAAAGATACAGGGTAAGAAACAGAATGGATGATACAGGGTAAACAGAATGTTTAATAGATACAGGAGTAGAGAAACAAGAGGATGATACAGGGTAGAAACATAATTTTAATAGATACAGGAGTAAGAAACAGATAATGATACAGGGTAAGAAACCTAATGTTGAATAGATACAGGGTAAGAAACAGAATGTTGAATAGATACAGGGTAAGAAACAGAATGTTGAATAGATACAGGGTAAGAAACATAATGTTTAATAGATACAGGAGTAAGAAACAGAATGTTGAATAGATAGATAAACATAATGTTGAATAGATACAGGTAAGAAACAGAATGTTTAATAGATACAAGGAGTAGAAACAGAGGATGATACAGGGTAAGAAACATAATGTTTAATAGATACAGGAGTAAGAAACAGAGATACAGGAGGAAACAGATGTTTAATAGATAGAGGAGTAGAGAAACAGAGGATGATACAGGGTAGAAACAGAATGTTGAATAGATACAGGGTAAGAAACAGAATGTTTAATAGATACAGGAGTAGAAACAGAATGGATGATAAGAAAACAGAGGTAAGAAACAGAATGTTTAATAGATACAGGAGTAAGAAACAGAATGTTGAATGATACAGGGTAAGAAACAGAATGTTTAATAGATACAGGGTAAGAAACAGAATGTTTAATAGATACAGGGTAAGAAACATAATGTTGAATAGATATAGGGTAAGAAACAGAGAGGATGATACTGGGTAAGAAACAGAATGTTTAATAGATACAGGAAGTAAGAAACAGAATAGATACAGGGTGAAGAGAGGATGATACAGGGTAAGAAACAGAATGTTTAATAGATACAGGGTAAACAGAATGTTTAATAGATACAGGAGTAAGAATCAGAATGTTTAATAGATACAGGAGTAAGAAACAGGGATACAGTAGAAACAGAATGTTTAATAGATACAGGGTAAGAAACAGAATGTTTAATAGATACAGAGTAGAGAAACAGAATGTTTAATAGATACAGGGTAAGAAACAGAATGTTTAAAAGATACAGGGTAAGAAACAGAATGTTTAATAGATACAGGGTAAGAAACAGAATGTTTAATAGATAGAGGGTAAACATAATGTTTAATAGATACAGGGTAAGAAGCAGAATGTTTAATAGATACAGGGTAAGAAACAGAGGATGATACAGGGTAAGAAACAGAATGTTTAATAGATAGAGGGTAGAAACATAATGTTTAATAGATACAGGGTAAGAAACAGAGGATGATACAGAGGGTAAGAAACAGAATGTTTAATAGATACAGGAGTAAACAGAGGATGATACAGGGTAAAAAAACATAATGTTTAATAGATACAGGGTAAGAAACAGAGGATGATACAGGGTAAGAAACAGAATGTTTAATAGATACAGGGTAAGAAACAGAATGTTGAATAGATACAGGGTAAGAAACAGAATGTTTAATAGATACAGGAGTAAGAAACAGAGGA
Organism: Oncorhynchus nerka; assembly: GCF_034236695.1. NCBI lineage: Eukaryota > Metazoa > Chordata > Actinopteri > Salmoniformes > Salmonidae > Oncorhynchus > Oncorhynchus nerka. Next base: position 5,331,794 of record NC_088422.1, on the reverse strand, counting down.
TGATACAGGGTAA